>NC_054599.1:4423380-4725880 GCF_004785595.1 Juglans microcarpa x Juglans regia
TGGGAACTCAAGTTGATGTCGAAGAGAAACCGTGTCTAATTTCAAATCTGCAGCCATATCACTGTAAGCTTCCGGCGAAATCCAACTTTATGCTTCCCCAGTATAGTGACGATGTAAGCTAGTTTTTTTGGTATATATTTACATTGATTTTGGTTGGTTAGGCGTGATTGTTAATTGGTGTTGTGTGCGATTTTTTGTATGGAGGTTGTTTTGTGTTAATTTTTACATGAATTGGAAAGGATATTCCACTCCTGACCCATTGGATTGGGCCTGGGCCAGGTACTAAGGCCCTCTTGGAGCTGGAGCCTACCCTCTAAGTGCCCATGAATTATCAAAGGGTCATGGCCCACGAGCTGTGCTAACAAAATGGAAATATACTATGCGGGAAACAAGTCAAAGGGGACAAACGGGATGTGCCAACCTTGACACTCACTTGCAATGATCAGCATTAAAGGATCCACACTGGCAAGTGAACGGAAGGCATGCGCAACCCTTCATTCTCAGATGATGGGGACAATAAGTGACTGCACATATTGCCAACCGTCGAGACACCACCCAGGAAGCTACACAACATTAATGGAGCCACCTTAGACGTCACAACACATTAAAGGCAGTGACTAGGGTAATTATGGGCGTGCCACAGGCCCCTGGCACAAGGTACAACTGGTCGTTCAGGTGGGGAATAATATCTTGGACCTGGTCAAGTCTAACCTCAAGTCATCGATAACGGCATTGTGGGAGGCCTCCTGACACCCCATCTTGCCCAACCTGGCATCCAACTCCTCCGCCCATAAATTCTCTATCTACACTGTGGCCCGAGCCATAGCCATGTCGGCCTTTAGATTCTTTATCTATTGGGCCCTAGACTTATGCTTAGCCGACTTACTCTTCACCGTCTTGGAGAGGGACATAGTTGTTGTTGAGCCAATTGTACGACCGAGTGTCAGAGTTATGTTGCTTCTTCAATTTTAAGTCCTCCTCTTGAAGCTCCCGGCCCACTTCATTCAGGTCACTGAACGCCTTTACCTAGTGGTCCAACAAATCCTGTAGATTGTCGTGCACCTCCCCCCAAAGCACTGCCTTAAGGCGATGCTTGTCGGGTTCTTCTAGCGACTTATCAAGCTTTGACCTTAACCGGGCATTTTGACAAGCAAAGCCAGTCAATCCTCTTTTGCTTTTGCCAACGATTGGACTCCACCTTAGTAAAGGTCTCCACAAACTCCTCTTTCTCCCTGCTTACCTGCCTGGCATGCCGCCATACCTTCCCAATCGCCCATGATAAGGGTACATAGTTTTCTTTTCTTTATTAACCAAACGTTCAATAAAAACTATTTTGATCAATCCAAAGAGATTGAGCAACAAACATAGGAACATCATCCCACCACATGTCAATATTATCAACAATCCAAGCATAACGGGCTAGTAGATCTATGAGCCACCAGCTCATTCCCCATGCGATGTACCGCATGTTGAATCTCAACCTCATGAAAATGATGCAACAAGCTCTTTGCTTCCATGATAAGATTAATTACCATATGCTGAAAAGGAATCTTGATCTTCTTTCATTTCTTTGACCATTAACAAACAATCACTTTCAATAAAAATTTTGGAGAAACCCAAAAGGACACAAAGTTGTAAGCTCCGTAGTAAAGCCAACAATTCAATAGTATCAGGATTCTCTACCTCATTTTCCATCTTACTAGTAGCTATCACCAACTTTCCTTTGTCATCTCTAAGAGCAACACCCACACTAGCTTTTCCCAAGTCAAAAAAAATGGCTCCATCAACATTCAGCTTGAAAAAACCCACTGGAGGTGGCTTCCAACAACACATACTCTTCGCTATCTCACCTGATGAATTCATGAGATCCTTATCTATTTTCTGCAAAGACAAAGCATGCTTAATAACCTGACTAGGCTCAATTAAGATTTTATCCATCTGCATTTTATTTCTCCTGAACCACAATCCCTAAGTTATAAGAAAGAACATAGTGAAGTCTGAATTGGTTCATTTTTCTAGTACATATGTAACCAAAGCCAAGAAATCCATTTATGAATTCATATTCTTCATAACAGGCACATAAGTCTTCCATAGATCCCTAGTGGTAGGACAAAAAACTAAGGCATGTAAAACATCCTCTGGTGCTGCTTTACAGAAACAACATCTGTCCTCCACCTTAATTTTCTTCTTTTTAAGGTTACTAAGTGTAGAAAAAATATCTTTACAGGCTCTCCATGTAAAAGTCTTGATCTTTCTAGGGACATGCATCTTCCAAAGCATTCTCCATAGTTTATATTGATCTGTACACCTAGAGCTTTCCCCCTGACTTCTTTTGCATTGTTCTTGAATGAATCGATAAGCACTTCGAACGCTAAAGTTGCCATTCATTTCTTGAGTCCATATCCATTTATTCTCATACTAATTCGTTGACAGTATGATTTTCAGAATATCAGTAGTGACAATTGGATTAAAGAGAGCTTTAATGTGCTCCACCTTCCACCATTTGGTCTTTTGATCAATGAGTGTGTCCATTGTATCTTCCATGTGACTTCCTTGCATTAAATCCATTTCTTGCACCAAAGGCTTATGACCTGGGATCCATTCCAGATTTTAATACTTTTTCCTGTCCCTACTCTCCATCTGCAACCCTCCAGTAGCCATCTTTTTGGTTCCCAAATCCCTATCCATGCGTATGAGGGATTTGCTCCTAGCTTAGAATAAAAAAAGCTCCATTTTGAAAAATATCTTGCCTTAAAAATTCTGTATAGAAGGGTCTTCGCATTTTGCTGTATCGTCCACCCTTACTTAGCCAATAAAGCCATATTAAAGACCTTTAAGTCTTTGAATCCCATCCCTCCTTTGAACTTAGATTCACACATACGATCCCAACTCATCCAATGCAGTTTTCTCTCATTATTTTTTTGCCCCCACCAGAACCATGCCATCATCCTCTCCAAATCCTTACAAAAACTAACAAGAATTTTAAAACAACTCATAGCATATGTTGGTATGGATAACACAACTGCTTTAATAAGAACTTCTCTTCCACCTTGTGATAGAAAATGATCCTTCTAACTCTACAGCTTATTCTAAACTCTATTTTTAATCTCAACAAAAGCCCTTGATTTAGACCTTCCCACCAAATTAGGCAAACCTAGGTACTCATCATACTGCTGAAAAAGAGGTCACAACCCACAACATCAAAAGCTCCCTTTAACTATCCTTTGAAACATTCTTAGAGAAAACCATTGCAATTTTTTCTTTGTTAATCTTTTGACCAAAAGCCAAGTCATATTTTTCTAGCAGTGACTGAATATTCCTGGTAGTGTTAGCATCAGCTTTTCAGAAAATGATGCTATCGTTAACAAATAGTAGATGATTAATTATAGGTGCACCTCTACAAACTCGCAGCCTTTTAACAGTGCTATCCTTTTCAGCACACTTCAATAAGCTAATTAAACTCTCTGTGCATAAAAGGAATAGGTAAGGGGATAGTGAATTCCCTTGCCTTATCCCTGTGCAGGGACAAATAGGTCCAAGTGGTAACCCATTAACCACAATAGAGAAAGAAATAGTTGTAACATATTTCATGATTAACTGAACAAAACTGTTTACAAATCCTAACTTCAACATAATCCTCTCTAAAAAGTCTCATTTCACCCTATCATAGGTTTTACTCATATCCAATTTCAAACACATATAACCATTTTTCCCCTGTCTCTTATGTCTCAAATAATTAACATGTTCATAGGCTGCTAGAACATTATTAGTAATCAATCTCCCAAGAACAAAAGCACATTGGGATTTTGAAATAATGGAAGGTAGCATCCTTTTAAGTCTATTTGCAATTATCTTAGACACCAACTTATAGATCACATTAGAAAGGCTAATAGGACGATAATCAGCAACCATCTCAGGACATTTCTTCTTAGGAATCAAACTAATCAGAGTATAGTTAAGGTCAATAGGTAACACACCTGAGTTCAGAGTTTGTATCACAGCTGATGTAACAGACTTTCCAATGACATGCCAAAATTTCTGATAGAAGATTGGTGACATCCCATCTAGTCTAGGGGCATTTGTTGGGTGCATTTGTTGTAAAGCAGCAACAACTTCATCAGTAGTGAAGGTTTTTGTAAGCTCAACATTCATCTCATTAGAACCTCTGTGTTCTAAACCCTCTAGAATATTCAACTGCCCCCTTTGCTCAGATGTAGAAAATAGAGACCTAAAGTATTCTAGAATTAACCCATCTCTTTGGTCACCCTCATACCAAAACCCTCGATCATCTTTTAATCTTTTAATGAAACTCTTCTTCATCCTTTGAGAAGCTTTGGAATGGAAATATCTTGTATTATGATCCATTTCCTTTAACCAATGGACCTTTGATCTCTACCTCCACATGACTTCTTCCTCCCTTTCTAGCCATTTTTTGCTTTGTCCAGTTGATACCTCACATGCCCAAATTAGACTTATTCCACACTACAAGCTTCTCACTACACCTTTTGACCAACCCCATGACATCCATTATTTCAAAAGTTTAAACTGGCCAGATTCTAACACGTACTTCTCTAGCAAAGCTCTTATTTCATACGTTAAACCAACAAAAAGAGTATTTAATTTATATGAGAGAGTAATTAAGCTACATGATCAGTCAAGATTATAACTCAAGATCTCCACCATTTTTTACTGTCATGACTAATTATCCAAAAAACTTAAATGGATGGGAAAGATGTGGATTTGGCAGGGAGGACATTTAAATAAGACCTAATTAGTTAATTAATTCAAGTTTTCTATATATTGTATAAAAAATGCGAAGAATTGTGAGTGAAGATTAATAAATAATTTTACTTCTTTAATAAGTCATATATAGACTTTAATGTTAGAAAACTTTTTTGAGAGAAGTCCAAAACTTTGAGGAAATAGTTAGCTAGGGAAGAGGAAATTAGTCAGGAATTAAAATACGTCAATACGTATGAACCTATCATGTGTTGTTTATCTTGATACCCAAAGAACGTTTAAACATGTGAATGGGGTTTTTATATTTCTAATTCATTATTTATCTTTTAGACTGTTCGATTAAAAAACATCAATAATTAGATGATATTATATGGTACCATCTCTTCGAAGGAAATAAGAGATGAATAGAAGATATTAATTCTTTTTAAGAGTAAATTAGCGGGTAACTTTTAAGAAAATTATTACCACTTTTGTGCTTAAAACACAAAATTGATGGACCTTTCTTTTTGGGGATGATAAAATTATGAGAAGTGATAGGTTCACAAAGTTTGATTTCACAAAAGTAATCTTTACAAACTAATGCGGCCAATACAAATGGTAGGCAAAGGGAGCCCTTAGGGGTAGGTGACGGGACCCGCCGCCGGTCCATTTGTCCCCTAGTTCGTCCTCGCCCGTCCCATGCAGATTGCAGGGCATCCGCCCACATGGTGAAACCATGCGGGTGTAGGGCTCGAGTTGGGTCCAAGCCTGCCCGGGGTTTACCTCGTCCAGCTAACCCTACCTCTACATGTGTACATATGATATTTTCTCTCTCACTCTCTCCTCTCATTCGACTCTTAGTTGTCTCCCTTTCCCCTTCAAGCCCTCCTCTTCTTCTTCGCTCCTCTCATGCCAATGCTAGTGGCCACAGCCCACGACCTTCTCTCTCATTTCTCTTTTCCCACTTCCCTTTCTCTTCTCCTCCTCCTCTAAGCCAATAGAGTTAAGAGACTTAGAGAACTTCTCTTCGTGAATTGCAACTTCATTATCATGGGTAACAACTGATGGCTGTGACCGTGGGTGGCCCTAGAAGTCGTGACGCTGTGATGGGTCTTCAAGTCTTAGACCCATGGCAGCAACCATGGTCCATATAGATCTACTGTCAAATCTCTGAAAATCTGTGCACAGATCTGTATGACCCATGACAACGGCTGTTGCTAGTGGGTTTGTTGTTTGATTTTTTCAATTAGGTTTTTTGTTTTATTTTTTATTTTTCTAATCTATAAGACTAATTTTGTTTGGTTGTAAGTTTAGTTTTTGGGTTTTGTTTGGATTTGTAAGATCTGTAATGTTTTCATTGTTTTGTGCGGTTTTTGTGCGGATAAAGGGCACCCCTCGTCAGGGGGGTGAAGGTAGTTCCCTTGGGAGCCTTAATAAATACTTCAAACAAGTTAATTTAAAGTAGGAAATAAAAAACAGACAAAGACAAAATGGCTACAAAAATTTGATCCCATGTTTCTTGACGTGAAACTAAGAAGGTGCCATCACTCCATGATTTTTAGCATAATCTAGTGACAGATTGCGATGTACTGATTTGTAATAAGATTTTAGTTGAGATAAATGCAAGTTGTAGAACACCAAACTCATGTTAGAAGGAAAAGCATCAAGTACTTCTTGAGAACGTAGGAGTATGCAAAAGGCAGTAGGGTTACAGAGGAGTTTAGTAATACCTAGGAAGCAGACGCACGAGGCTCCTAAGAGCACATAGGTGGTGTTGGCCTAGTGGCTATTTGATAACTAAATTATGCCTACAATTTTTTGCAAAGACAGTCTCTAACACAAGTACTCCAATCACCATCACCAAATAGTGTACACATAAATGGTGAATAAGGCTCGAATAAGTTTGAGCTCTTAAACTCCAACCAACTCACCAATGCAAAGGAGAGCCATTTCTCTCTCTCTCTCTCTCTCTCTCTCTCTAAGCAAAGATCCTAGAACCCAAACACTCTAGTGCTTTTTTTTACTAAAGAGGAAGGGGAAGCTTTGGCTTCCTCCTGTTTCTCCTCTTTCCCTAACAACCTACTTTATACATAAAGCTATTTACATTTTCTAGTTGTTTTTGTTGCCATTTTTCTTCCAAGGCCAAAAAAGACTGTTCTGTAGCTTTTCAACAACCTTCGAGAGACACGGGTCGTATGAGAAGGTTCCCTGGCCGTCGATCTTCGATTAGAAGCGTCGGTATTACGAAAATATCCACACATGCCGCTCATGCGCTGCCTATAGCTATGCGTGGGGCTCACATGCTTCCTTTTCCCAGGAGCCTATCTTGCCATACATGCCGAACCAAAAAATTTGCTACCATTAGATCCTTCATATCTGACCATTGTGGTTACATGAAAACCAATGCGTGGGTCCCATGCTCTGGCTCAGATTCCAGTGTCTCCCAGAGTTAGTTCAAACTACAATCCGTCCATCTCCGCATCTATTTGAACCGTTGGTGCTCGATGATCACCACCCCTAGCCCTTTTTAGTCCCTTGACCGTCTCTTTCTACCACAACCCTTGAGCTCCACATTTTTTACTTTTGCATCCGGTGTGAGAATCATATGTATTCTTTTAGGAGAGTGTGAAATCTTGCATTAACGTATAACGAGATGGAATTAGAATTTTTATCTAGCCTTTATTATAAGAGTTGTCACACTTTGCCATAGGATCATGAAGACTGGGAAATGGATCTCCCCAACAGCTATTTCAAGACAAAATATAGTTACTTCAATCGCCATGGTGGCCTCCAATCATGTGATTACAATCCTTTTATCAGATTGTACAAAAATTGCTACTTTGTGCCGCTCTCCCTTAGCCGGAAAAGATAGGAAACATTTATTTATTTCAAGTGTTTGTTTCTTTTTATTTTTTATTTTTAATGGTATTGCACTAGTTATGAAATGGTGTTTATCGGGGGGGCCTACCCTTTATTCATATATTCGTGTATGACTTAATTATAATATATGGAGCTTGATTAGAAAATAAAATCCACAATGCATGAACTGTACATAGGGACAACTTTAAGACTCTTAAATTATGGTATGTTCAGCTTTGAATGTGCATGTTAGGGATGCAAGTATAGCAACTGGGTACACTATATTTCATGGGTTAAAAATAAACCCAGTGGAGGAAGATGCACCAGCTAGAAACAAATTAAAAATAGAAGGGGAAAACTCGGAAGGGAATTAGTAATAGATTTCATTTTTATAAATATCTTAAACTATAAGGGCTAAAATTTAAAACCCAATTATGTATAGTGCGAAACGGCCTGATCAGACTCTCTCTCTAGATTATTTTTCAAAAACCAAGATAAAATAATATAACCTTAGAAATTAACCAAGTTGCAACATTCGCTAGCTGTCTCTTCCCCCATCTCTTTCCTCTCTCCAAACCCTATTAAATCTGCGACTTCGGCACGTCCCAGAACAACAGACACAGTACTAGTAGTACTCCTTCTCTCCAATGAGCTAGCTCATCCATAGCCATAGCCATAGCCATGGCCATGGGCGACACCCTTGAGCTCGACTATTCAGTTCATAGCAACAACACAACCACCACTGCTGAATATGATCACGACTACGGTTGTAATTGGCAGTACAGCAGGCCTCCCGTTGATGATTGGGAGGCTGTTGCAGGCTGCGACGACTTCAGGGACCTCATCGAATCCATGATGGACGATGGTGAGTTGAATTTCAACCTACAGCATCCATGCGAACAGGTTGTCGAAGAAGGTAATTCCTCCAACTCCGATATGACGGCCGATACGATGGTCGTGGATGAGGAAACCAAAGGCGACGATAGCAAAGGTCTGAAGCTGGTCCACCTCCTGATGGCGGCGGCGGAGGCTCTGACAGGTGCTAACAAAAGCCGGGATCTAGCCCGGGTGATATTGGTTCGGCTCAAGGAAATGGTCTCTCCCACAGACGGAACTAACATGGAAAGGTTAGCGGCGTATTTCACAGAGGCCCTGTACGGCCTGCTAGAAGGCGTCGGAGGTGTCCACCCCAAGCATCTGATCAGCAATGGCCCCCACCGCGATGAGCAGCACCATCATACGGACCTGCTCGCCGCGTTCCAGCTGCTGCAGGATATGTCACCCTACGTCAAGTTCGGCCATTTCACGGCCAACCAAGCCATTCTTGAGGCTGTGGCCCAAGACCGGCGGGTACACATCGTCGACTTCGACATCATGGAGGGCATCCAATGGGCGTCCTTGATGCAAGCATTGGCCTCCAAAAAGGATGGCCCCCCAGCCCCTCACCTCAGGATCACTGCGATTTCGAGGGGTGGGTCCGGAAGCAGCCGGAGATCGATCGGGACCATCCAGGAAACCGGTCGCCGATTGACAGCCTTTGCTGCCTCGATCGGCCAACCCTTCTCTTTTTACCAGTGTAGGTTGGACAAGGACGAGACGTTTCGGCCCTCGGCTCTGAAGTTAGTAAGAGGGGAGGCACTCGTGGTGAATTGCATTCTACACCTACCCCACTTCAACCACCGGGCACCGCAGTCGGTGGCTTCATTTTTATCAGGAGCCAAGACCCTCAACCCGAGGATAGTGACGCTGGTGGAAGAGGAGACCGGACCCATCGGAGGAGGGTTCATGGACACCCTGCACCATTACTCAGCCGTTTTCGACTCGCTAGAGGCAGACTTCCCCATGCACAGTCGGGCCCGAGCTTTAGTGGAGCGAGTGTTCTTGGGGCCCCGAATATCGGCGTCATTAGCTCGGGTCTACCTAGCCGATGTTCGGGATGGCGACGACGAGAGTCTGAATGGCCCCTGGGGGGAGCGGTTGGCTGCCGGAGGGTTCAGGCCAGTACCCATAAGTTTTGCCAATCACTGTCAAGCAAAGCTTTTGTTGGGACTGTTCAACGACGGGTATCGGGTGGAGGAATTGGCGAATAACAAAATCGCATTGGGGTGGAAATCTCGGCGTTTGCTGTCAGCCTCAGTTTGGTCGACAACTCCGGCCTCTGATCATGACTTGTAAATTAATTTAGAGCTTTATTTTCCATTAAATTTCTTGTTTTTCAATTAATTTGTTCCATCTGATCTTAGAGTTTCTGTATTTGTATTTTTAATTTTCTAACACCCAGATGTGGGTTTGAACCATCTCCGCAAAGTTTGGACAAACAACATCATCATATGCTAAGGGCCTTAAAAGTGATAATCAGTTATCGATCAATCATGACCAGGCATAGTTCAGTGTGTATTTTTTCCTCTAATCGTAGTGTGTTTGGTTCAACATCACGATGCTATCTATGTCTTCGAAGCGCACACAATCATGCAATACGTACCGATGCCCTTGTTCCACTAAAACTTCTCAGTCATTTAAATATAACGCAATTGATGATCTTAAACTATTTCACTATTATTTATAAATATATAATTTATTATTTTTTTTATGATGATTTAAAAATTATTTCACTACTATTCATAGATAAAATGAGATACTCTTAATATTCAAACGAAATCTAAAAGGTAAAACTACTTTTATTGTAAGGTACTAGCTAAATCGATCTAACATATCATATATATATATAATAAATTTATGTTAGTTTGTAAATTTATTTTTATTATATTTCTTTGTAACCGTAACACTTCTATTTATTTATTAGATGTCGGGGATTGATCTACAAGCCTTCCTCCCATATTAAAAACAAAGAAGTTAAATTAAAAGACTTCCAGTATAAGTTATGATAAAAGAAAGAAAATCTAAGATTGTAATTTTCAATTTGGCTTCCATATGTTTTGCTCCTTAATTGGAATGCTGCTCATGATATTCCGCCACCACAAAACTAGGGCGAGTACTTGACATTTTTCTTGTTGGAAATTAAGTTTGTTGTCAGGCTTTATTACTGGCTCTTTGTTGGCCGTCAACCTTTCAAAGAATTGGCGCGGATGAATCGACCATGGGCTCGCAGGCGATCGAGTTAAAAAAAGAAAAAAGAAACAGACAAACGAGTAACGAGCCATGAATTAAGTAAGATGCAGAATATATAAGTCGTTCAACTTCCCTGAACTTGATTCAATTCATAGATACACAAACGGCCTATTAAACTTCAAATAGAATTGTAATTTTATTTGTAGAATCGTGACTACTTTGGACACTTAAGACGTTAGAGTAGTGAGGTGTTATAAGATGATATGTGAATAATATATAGTAAAAAAATAAAGTAATGATAAAATATTAAATAATAATGAATAGTAGTATGTAAAAAATAGTGAAAAGTAAGTGAAAATTAATGATAAAATATTAAATAGTAATCGAGTGATCACAGATGATCTGTGAATAATAGTAAAAAAATAATGATAAAATATTGAATAATAGTGAATAGTAGTAAAAAGTAATGAAAAGTAATGATAAAATATTAAATAGTAGTGAAATGATCTCACTACCCAAATACAACCTTAGTGCTTGTTTGGCTAACGATATGTTTAAGGAAAATGATAGTATGACTATTAAATATATCCACCAAATATGCCCCTCATATATTTTTATTTTTTCTTAATGGTTAAGGAAATAATTGTTAGTAAATTTATATATATTTTTTATTTTTTTTCTTAATGGTTAAGGACGTTTAAAAAATACTTAAAAAAAGAAAAGAACAATAAAAAAAATTCATTTATATCAGTGTGCACATTTGGTAAGGATCCTAGCATTGTCCATTTTTAAAACTTATCATAATTTCATTTTCAATTTTTTTTATTTTTCTTCTAATGATTATCTAATAATTATCCAAATACAAAACTCAATATAACTTTCTCAAATTTCTAAGCAAAACACAAAGAATATATCTCAAAACTCAATAAAATATTTGAATTAAAACTATTTCACTTATATTTACAAACGATTTCAATTAATCTTTTATTTTTAAAGCAAGCAAAAATGAAGGTTATCACAGTGACAGTGGGAGATTCCTTAGAAATGTGGCTATCATGAATATTCAACATCAATCCATCCATTATTTATCTATTTTCAATCGAAGTTAATTTTATAATTAAATGAATATATAGGCTTGGATGCCGTGACACATTGACAGTCACAGGACCCTACCATTACTAAATTATTCTAGAGATCATTATAAAAAAAATTATAATATTTCTTGTGCTTCTACTACATGAAGAAAGTTGCTATCTGTGAAAAACATGTTTAATTAATTAAATTAAGTACTATATATCCGTATATGGTTTTGTGGGTTTTAAATAATTTGGAGTACCTGTTGTTATTTTTTGCCTCCAAAATGACACAAGCATTTATAATATTGTTTGTTTGATTTAGAATACTATTTTCAAGACTCCTAAAATTACTACGTACGTACCAATGAAAAACATGTTTAATTAATTAATTAACTATCAATCTATATATTGTTTTGTGGGTTAATTTCAAATTCGGAGCCTACAAGTTATTATTTTTAGGCTACAAAAGGACACATTTATAATATGATTTGACTCAGAATACTTAATTTCAAGATTCCCACAACTTTATTTTATTTTATTTTTTGTTTATTTGGATGATGAAAATATAAAAACCTTATAATTTGTATGTCTAGTTAATTATTAAGAGCATGCACTTTCAAACTAGCAAGGAGAACCCTTTACAGCTTATAGCTTATTATAGGTTGATCAAAGCGTTAAGAAAATTAAATTTTGATATATATATATATGACTTATTGATCGTCGATCGGTTCAATAAAGGGAAATTGTTGATCATGTCGAACATAGTGTCAAATCATTTTTAGAGAATTTACATGAGTTTCTTTTATCAGACATATATAATTAAACTTAATTACCACATTTTAAAACATATGACCTGATCATCGCAAAGCGTTGTACATGAATGACTTTAATTTGATAATAAATAAAATTTCCTATTTAGACATTAATGTACTAACGCAAACATTAATATATAAACTTTTATAATATTATTTTCAATAGGATCAAAATCATACCTAAATTTAAGAGATCCACAACTCAAAACATGAAGAAGAGAGAGGGGAAAGATATATGGAATTTGAAAACACAATACAAGCCAAACAAAAGGAACTCCGAAGTCATTCAAGACTATTAATTTGTACTTGTGATATCTTATACGATAAAGAAATTGGTAGGTGGTGTATGAGATACCACATTGCTTGGAAATGAGAAGTTCTTACTTTTTATAATTAAGATTCCAATAGAGCTCCAATTCTATCATTGATTAGTCATTTTAGAGTATAGGTCATGTGGTTAATTTGGGTCTGATCCATTGTGGTGTCACATATGGTATCAAAATCTATATTCCAACCAGAAATATAAGACTTAAGTCGTGCCACCTACGATGGACAGACCTGACAAAGATGACGAGAATTTAAGGGGAAGATTGTGATACTCAATATGATAAAGATAAGGGCGTAGGTGATGTATGAGATTCCACATTACTTGAGAATGAAAAGTTCTTGCTCTTTATAAGGTTTCAATGAGGCTCCAATTGTACTATTGATTAGTCATTTTGAAGTATAAGTCATGTGGTTTAGATCTTTTATTGTGGCGTTACAATACCAATGCTCAAGTAATTAGTCTAGAGAAATTATCGTTTCTTCCACCTAACTCGTATTTAAGAAAAACGAAAAAGAAAAAAGAAAAAGCATCCTCATTTGTTACGAAATACCAAAATAACATTTTATAATTAGTTTTTCTATTCATAAGTCGGTGTCTGGAATATACCACCCATATCACTTAAATTGCAACATTTGATTTATAAGATTCAAATTTTAAAACTTCTCTTCCAAATCGAATCAAGTCACACAAGCACTTTGTTAGGAGTATTTTGAGATATTCATACCGACTTATAAATAGAATTTTCTATATTTTTCTACTCACGGTTCGAGTTATATATATATGTACGTTCTTGGTTAAATGTTTGGTAGTTGTAATCGCATATTTCGATTTTAGCATGACTTATGTATAAATTGTTTCTCATAGATATTGAGGCTTACTTTGGATCTATATATGCATGCATGATTCCTTCATTGTTTGCACAGTTTGTAGTTTTAACTGCATGGGGAAGCTGCTAGCTAGGTAGGTATTCAAAATGACATACCATGTGCACCTGCACCCCATCCCAAAGACTCGATCACAGATGATTAAGAACAAATTGGGAAGAGCATTCAGATGAATTAATACGATGAACTTATCTACAAAATCTATGAGGAACATTGATCAGATCAAGTACGTAATCTCTCATGTGATCAATTAATTAGATCCAACAGGACAAAAGAAGAACACAGTTAGAGGGACTTAACACTCCCATTAATTGTTTAATTTCTCTTATTATTGTGTGCATTGCTCATAATATTTTAATTATGTCCTAAAAAACATAACCCAATATAAATTTATGTTATAAAAAATGAACTCACGTACTCATGCATGTACTTTTATTCAATATATAATTAAGTACCAATATATATTGAAAAGGATCGTGTCATGCATTTGCATTTTTTATTGCAAAAACAGTATAATATAATAATTAAGCTGTATTAGCTCTATTAATTAAAATTTAAAAGAAATGTATTATAAATGTCAGATCGATTGTCACAGGTTTGTGTTGGCTAAATAAATTTATATGTGGCAAATTGTCCGGATTTAGCAGCTCGCAGTTGTTGACTTGCATGGCTGCCTGCCTGCCTTTTTACTTATCTCATGTGGTTTGTAAATTGGTGACATATTTTTTAATTAATTATATACAAAACACATTTCATCTTCTAAGATGCTGTTTAATTAAATCTGGATTTTCTTTTCTTCTTAATTATTTGGGTCTAATTATAAAGGAAAAATCAGGTTGTAAGCGGATTTGCGTACTAATACGTGCACCAATGCTAAGGTGTAAATGTAGACTTTAATGAAACAGTGTAGATTTGAAAATAAACATGACAAAATAGTCCACGCCAACATTAATGAACAAATTGGTCCGCGAATCCACTTGTAGGTAGAAGAGCTCAATTATAAACTCATTGGTTAGAATTTCTTATAATTATGAAACAAGGAACTCATGTCTAGGGATGAGGTTAGAAATATAATTTATGTGGGATGGGGGATATAATTTTAAATAAGATAAATAAATACACTTTTTAGCAATTAATTTTTAATTGAATGTTCAAGTTATTCCACAAAAGCATATTGTTAGAAGCACAATTTTCCTGAATTCCAATTTGTCTTCATTATATTGAGGCAGTGTATATTTATACACTTTACAAAGGGAATCAATTCAGTTACAAGATAATAAAGTAAAGAATAAAATAATAGAAATGTAAAACTTATTCTAGAATATACTAGAGCTAATTTAAATCAGTAGATTCTATACTAATACAAGCCCTCAAGTCCAGTGGGGTGTCAACAATATTGAGACTCGTGTGAAAATTAAGAAATTTTTCTGAGAGTAAAGACTTGATGAAGACATCAGCCAGCTGATCTTTTAACTATAGAAAGAGACTTTCAAGATTTTTGCAGCAATTATATGTCATACAAAATGATAATCAATGTCCATGTGTTTGGTTCTAGAGTGATAAACTGGATTAGCTGAGAGGTAAGTAGTCCCGAGGTTGCCACATCATAATGTGGGAAGTTGGGACAATGAGATGTCGAGTTTCCGAAGCATGGTTTGTAACCAAATTAATTTAGCAGCAATAGATGCAAGAGACTTGTACTCAACTTCTGTGCTTGATCCAGCAACAGTCTTTTGCTTCTTAGAACTCTACGAGAGAAGGTGCTGACTTAGAAATACACAGAAGCCACCAATGGATCTTCTATCATCTGGACAGCCTGCCCAGTTTGCATCTATGTAAGCTTGAAACGTAAGACTTGAAGATGATTTAAAAAACAGACCATGATTAATTGTGGCCTTAAGGTACCGAAGTATCCTTTTAATAGCAAACCAATGAGACAACTTAGGGCAGTGCATAAATTGACATATTTTGTTTACAACAAAGGCTATGTCAGGCCTTGTTAGAGATAAGTATTGTAACCCTCCTACAATACTTCTTAATAGAGTACAATCATCACATTGAGGAAAATCAAACTGAGAGAGCTTAAGGGAAGTTGCCATAGGAGAAGTTATAGGTTTGGCATGAAGCATATTACTCCAAATTAACAAATCCTTGATGTATTTTCATTGAGACAAAAATAAACCAAAAGCAGAATAATCAATCTCAAGTCTAAGAAAGTATGATAGTCGACCAAGATCCTTAATAGGAAAGGCAGAAGCCAAATCACGAATAAGAGAATCAATAACATTTGGTTGTGAAAAGGTGATGACCATATCATCAACATATATCAAAACAAAGATGCGTAGATCACCACGATTCAAAATAAAGAAAGAGGGATCTGTACGAGAGGCAAAAAAACCATATCCAACCAACTAGAAAATGAGTTGTGCAAACCAGACTCATGGAGCTTGCTTTAGGCCATAAATAACCTTGTTAAGTTTGCACACGTAATTAGGGTAATTCGGATCAATGAACCATTAAGGCTGCTACATGTAAACTGTGTCAGATAATGAGCCATTTAAAAAAGCATTTTGAATATTTATTTGGCACAGGGGCCATCCCTTACTAACAACAAGAGATATTATCAAATGGATGGTGGTCGATTTCACTACTAGACTAAAAGTCTCATGATAATCTAATCCCGATTGTTGATGATAGCCTTTAGCTACCAATCTGGCCTTCCTACATTCAAAAGAATCATTAAAGTTTAATTTGGTGTGATACACCCATTAATAGCCAAGAATATTAAAAGAATGGAGAAGAGGTACCAAACTCCATGTTTGATTTTGAAGCAAGGCAGTATATTCTTGAGTCATAGCATCATGCCATTTAGAGAACTTGGAGGAAACCGAAAAACTAGAGGGTTCATCTGGAACAGCTACCTAAGAAAGTGACGTTGTGGCTAAGGGATCGTGCCATCCGTGACAATAATTTCTGGACGAAATGAGAGTGGTTAAATGAGAAGGAGGAGAATTGGGAGCAAGGGGATTTTCAGAAATTGAAGGAATAAATGAATTAGGGCTTAAGGAGGAATTAGGGCTTACAGAAGGACTAGAGGAGGGAAACCGAGAACCTGGGCTTGGGCCTGGACCTAGGATGGAGGTTGTAAAGAGAGGGAGGGAAGTATAAGTCTGGGCTGTGTTGGACGGATTGGATAAGTGTTGGGGAGTGGGCTTTTTATGAGAAAGTGGAAAGGAGGCCTCATTGAAACTTACATCTCTTGAGATGTTAAGTCTATTTGATTTGGGGTCTAGGCACTTGAATCCTTTGTGAGTGGTGCTATAGCCCAACAAAACACAAGATATAGAACGAAAATTTAATTTGTGTTGGTTATAGGGACATAAATTAGGCCAGCATTCACAGCTAAATACCTTTAAAAAATTGTAATCTGAATCCTTATTATAGACAAAGGAATATGTAGATTGATTTAGGGAGCAAATTGATCAAATACACAGAAGTTCTGAATGCTTCAACCCAATATTTGTTTGGAAGAGAGGCATGGGTTAATAGAGCAAGCCTAGTTTTGACAATATGTCGATGCTTGCGTTCTACTAGCCATTTTGTTAATGAGTATGAGGGCATGAGAAACGATGTGTGATGCCAAGTTTGTGACATAGTGGGGTGAGGATTTTGAATTTACCACCACCATCGGTTTGAGGCACCATTAATTTAGTATTAAACGAACATTTAATAAAAGGTAAGAAAGTTGAAAAAACTTGTTGAACATCAGACTTTAATTCCAATGGAAAAAACCAAGTAAAGTGAGTAAAGTGTTCTACAAAAGAAATGTAGTATTTAAATCCATTTATGGAAACTATAGGAGATGGGCCCCAAAGGTCTGCACTAACAAGTTCTAAAGGCCTTGTATATGTGACCCGATTGGATGGGTAAGGCAACTGATGGCTTTTTGCTAGAGGACATTCAGAGCACTTGAACGTAGAGGGAGTGGGAGAAATAGGCAAACAGTTGGTATGCAAAATCTTAGAGACAAGTTCAACAGACGGGTGACCCAACCATTGGTGCCATTGAGGGAGAGATGTTCGTTCACCAAGATGAGCTAAAGCAGGTGGTTGATTTATTGTTGAAGGGAAGACATACAACCTATTACGTGTGGGCTGATGAGGAGGGACTTTCCCATCTGATTTTCCTTCATGGAGAAATGAGTGGCATGAAATTTAAAAAAAAAAAAAAAAAACAAGAGTTATGAACACAAAATTGAAAAACTGAGATGAGGTTTTTGTGATGTTCGGAACATGAAGTAAATTATGTAAAATGAAAGATGATGAGCTTGAAGTAGGAGAGGAGTCACCAATGTGTTGAATGGGAAGGCACGATCCATCACCAATTCCAATTGTCTCATTACCAGAGTATTGTTCCTTAGATAGATTGAGATTGCTCAAATCATTGGTGATGTGGTGGGTAGCAGTCGAATCTGGGTTCCAAGTGGTGTCGAAAAGAGAGCTAGGCGTGGTGTAATTTGCAGAGAAGGATATGGGTACTTCTATTTGATAGGCATGATCAAATCTGTGCCGGCATTGGAGGGCAACATGCCCTGGTTTGTTGCATACTTGACATGTGGGACTACCACGACCATTGAATCTACCTCGGCTTATGCCTTGTCAACTAGTATGGAAGAAACCTCTGCCACGTTGATCTCGACCACCATGTGCACTGTAATTAACTGAGGGTTCAAAGACATTTTTGGCAGTGCTGGTAAGTTTACTTTCATGAATAACAATAACTGATATAGTTCATGAGATGAAAGAGGTTCGGATCTTGTAGTGCAGAGGTCATAAAAGATTCATAAACTGGACCTAAATCAGTGAGCAAATAAATGATGAATTCCTTATTTGGAAGTGGGTTACCCATGGTAGCTAATGTATCAGCAAGAGTCCAAACTTTCCCAAAATATTCAGAGATAGATTGATCTCCTCGGGAAAGGTTGGTAAGTTGAAATCATACCTGGAATTCTTTTGCTTGAAAATGTGAGGCAAACATGGATGCAAAAGAGAGCCAAAGTTCTCTAGCAGTGTTAGCAGATAGAACATGGCCAATGATAGAATTAGAAAGGGATGAAAACATAAGACTAAGTACCAGCTGATCTGTGCGCATCCAGGAAAGAAAATCTAGGTTGTTTTTTGGTAGGCCATCTGAGATGGGTGGTAGAAATTGATCTGGACAAGGGAGCGTTCCATCAACATAGCAATAGAGATCTTGTCCTCTAGGGTATGCTGATATTTGAACTTTCTATAGTAGATAATTTTCTGTTGTTAGCTTGATGGTAACAACATGTGAGAAGGAAGAAATAATGGCAGAAGTTGGTTGTGCAAGAGAGGAGGAGACAGACGTAGCCATAGATTAAGGAGATTGCTAGTCAAGTAGCTATGACACCATGTTAGAGGCACAATTTTCTTGAATTCCAAGTTGTCTTCATTGTATTGAGGTAGTGTGTATTTATACACTTTACAAGAGAATCAATTCAGTTACAAGAGAATAAAGTAAAGAATAAAATAATAGAAATGTAAAACTTATTCTAGTATATACTAGAGCTAATGTAAACCAGTAGATTCTATGCTAATACACACACACACACACACACACACATATATATATATATATATCTTGTATTATGTTACTTGTGTAAAAACTTTATCATATAACCTAAAACACATAAAAATTACCAATTTAGGTCTTGGATGTCAAAAAAATAAATTATGCTAATTAAAGTTGATATTTGTTCAATGAATAAAAGCTATTAATTAGATTGTGAATGGCAAAAAAATGATATCCAATACTAACATTACTAACAAGTTCACATAGGAAAAAAAGATGTCAAACTCAATTATACATGTATAAATATAAAAGTCAATCTTAAGAAAAAAATATTTAATAGAATTTAAAATTTACGAATACACAATGATATGAACCCGTGGGAATAGAATCTCTTGAATCCACAATCAATTTGAAAACTCACCCAAGAAAGCCAAAATCAAGTCAATGAAAAATTTAGACCCGTTAAGAAACTCATTTCAAGAACCTAGATTATATGAAAATCTAGACCCATTGAAGAAATTGTCTAAATAACCTAAATTATAAAGAAGAACACCACAAAGGTTGTAATTTGTCTTTGATAAGTTCAAAAGTTCATTCAAGAATAAGAGAAGATAAACTCAACTCACAATGAATAAATTCATCAAATTTCATGAACTAATAAAATGATGCTACAAATTTAATCCAAAACCTAATTAAAACCCTAACAAAATAAATCTCAATCTCAATCTCCTAAAAATACTCATGAGTGAATAATGTCACGGCTACAGTAACTTACATATCTCAATCCCAAAAAATCCTAGGTTAACATAAAATCATTTCCCAAAATACCCTTAGGTGAAATACAAGGCCTTCCCAAAAGAAACTCTAGCTGCAAATTAAAACAATCCCTAAACTACCCTTAAAAATTTCACTTAAAACCTTAATTCATAAAACATAAAATATATGTGGGCCAAACATCTTCAAGCCTCATTATTCTAAACTAATTCCTATAATTAATAAAATATGCCCTTTTAATAAATTAAACAAGGTCCAAACAATAACTCTAACTCATGTCTTCCATAGCTTGTATCAAGTGGATCAAAACTAGATCTCATTCTCTAAAGCCCATCTTGAGTGTTTGAGTCTTGCCAACTTCAGCTCAAGTGGATTGCACCAATCTTTATATTGCCCCATTGATCTTCTTGGCTCTTGATCTTGTATTGACCCATCTGAAACTTGCAAATGATCTTTAAGACTAGTTCTATCTTGGTACCCCACACACAAATTTAAGTAGGTGTGTAAAAAGAATTTGTAAACTGGTTAAACTAGATCAAATCGATGTAAATGGATTTACCCCTTCATTTGCGAAAACCAACATTCCATTCTCAATTCAAAGAGATGCAATCAAATTGAGTTCTTTCTCTAGTGAACATCTTTCTAGTTGGTTTATGTGGAGTATTCGTAAGTATTGCACGCATATTCATTGAGATAGTAGACTTATCTCATTGATGGGGACAACAAAATTTGGTGGGCGCAACGTTACACATCCGATATTGGCACCAACCAGGGAGAGAGTGGCCTCATATGAATCATAAAAGGGAGCAAAGAGGATCACCTCATCCCTGGGATTTATCAACCCTAAGATAGTATAAGCAACTGCTTCAATGCAACCAGAGGTAACAGTAACTTCTTTGTTAGGGTCCACTGGAAGTCTAGTGTCTTTCTTGAACCATATGACAACATCATTGTTTAAATCTAAAGCTCCACATCCATGTGCATATTGATTTTTCCCATCCTTAATGACTTGAATTGATGCTTCGTTTACAAACATAGGGCCATCAAAGTTGGGAAGGCCTAATAACAAAGCCTTGAGCTAGGCCATGCCAAATAACTATATATATATGGGCCTCTTTAAGTGAGTTGAATGACCAAATACCTCATTCATTAACCCTTAGAAGGTAGCAGGTGCTTTTGTAAGACCAAATGACATTATTAAAAATTCATAGTGACCCTCATAAGTTTTAAATGCTGTTTTTGAAACGTCTTCTTCGCTAACTTGGATCTAGTGATAACCAAATTTCAAGTCTTGCTTGGAAAATACCTTTGCTTCAAAAAGCTCATGAAGCAAATCATCAATGGCAAGTATAGGAAACTTGTTCATGATAGTTTCTTGATTTAAGGCTTGCTAATCCACACACATCTTTGTACTTCCATCTACTGTTCTTACCAATAGAACTGGTGAAGAAAAATGACTTTGACTTGGCCTTAAAACCTCAGTTTTTAATATCTTCTGCACAATTTCTCAATCTTAATTTTTTGGTAGCAAGGATATCTGTAAGGTCTGACTAAGACAAGAGAAATGCCTTCCTTCAAAGGAATCTAGCGATCAAAGGATCTTGGGGGTGGAAACCCCACTAGCTCCCTAAAGACTCCTTAAAACTCATGAGACACATCTTCCACTTCCTTTTGGAGGGTTTCAGCTTCCTCAGAAACTTCTACTGCTACTATTTGCAATAGTCAACCTTGTTTCATAACAAAAGAAGACTTAAAGAGTTTGCTAGATGCCTTCATTGCTACATTTTAAGAGTAAAGACCTTGGAAAACAACACTTCTTTCCCCCACATCAAACTTCATAGTCATCTTGGTGAAATATCAATTAATGAGATCTAATTTTTTCAGCCACTAAACTCTAAGGACTGTGTCACAGCCCGCAATGTTAATACATGAAAAGGAATCGATAACTTATTGCCTTGAATTTTAATAACATCTTCATATCTCCCTTGCTTAGCAGTTTATCCCCATTGTCTAGCTTGACCTATAAGCTGGAATCTCTCTGAATTTTCAACTTGGCTGTTTGAATAACTAATGGATCTAAGAAGTTATGCGTGCTACATGAATCCACCAAAATCTCTACTAAAAGAGTACCAATCTTTCCAAGCAACCTCATAGCATTATTGCTAGGATAGCCATAAATTGTATGGATTGATATTTCCATATTCTCTTCCTCTATGTCTTCCCTTCCTTCTGGAGCTTTAGGCATATCACCATTATTTTCTTGCTCCATCCATAATAGAATCTTTAGCTTGCAAAAGATAAATCTAGGGCTTCTTACACACATGTGCTGGGTTCCACTTCTCCTTACAATGGTAACAAAGACTCCTCTTTCTCTTCTCATTCATCTGTGAAGAAGAAATCTTCCTGGGTTGAAAGTTATTCTTCCGAATTCTAGTTCCCCCTTCCCCTACTGTTTCATAAAACCCATTTTCACCACTAATTCCCCTTGTTTCAATGCCTTGTGGGAGGTTGATATGTATTCTTCTTGGATTTTAGCTAATTCAAAAGTTGCACTAAGATTGATAGGATTGAGCATTCGTATAGGAAGATGAATCTCATCCTTCAACTCACTCAAAAGGAAACTAAGCTTATACATCTTCGATTGTCCCTTCAATCTGTTAGACAGTCCTTCAAATTGTGCCTTGTATGTAGCAACAGAAGAAGTTTGTTTAAGGCTGGTTAAAGCCTCCATGGGATAATCATAAGCTATAGGGCCAAATCTTATCTGCAAAGCCTTAACAAATGAGTCCCACCTAGTGAAATGACCACAGTCTACTGCATCCTGATACCACACCAGGGCTTCACCTTCTATATGGTACAAGGCCATTAACAGCCTTTGGTTTGGAGGTGTCGTAGGGTTGTTCCCATCGAAATGGGAAAATTCTAATTGCAACCTTTTCAGCAAAAAACTCCTATCTTCCAGACCCACTACCCTAGTTTCATGCTACCCTTCCTTAAGAGGGTGAACTTGATAATTCTCAATTAACATACGAATCATGTCAGTTAACTAATCGAACATGTCTGTAATCACGTGGATAGATTGCTGATGATCATCAAGTTGCTTCTAGATTGCTTCTTGCTGCTTTTGTGAATTTGCATGATGCATCTTTAAAGTTATTTCTTTAAAGCTGTTGAACGCGTACCTTCCGTCATGAGAGAATCAACTTCTCTAATATCAATTGTTATGGTCTTCCATCTAACACACAAGTAAAGAACGAAAGAATGGAAAGTATACGAGAACAAGAATCAAGAATGGCAAGTATCTGAGATCATATAATGGATTCTTCGAGGAAATCCCACTTCCACAATTATCTCTTACAATTCGAATGAACTTTTGTTACATCTGCTTGCTGCTTATATACAATTAGTTTGTTACACTACAATAAATAGGGCTTTTTTAGGCGATTTTTATGTTTGTTGGAAATAAAATTGTTGCAAAAAACCTTTAATTGCAGCGATTTTTATCTCGTTGTGATCTTTTTACATAAAATTTTGAAACTAGTTTTTTGCGGCAATTTTTTCACTTTTTACGAATGACATATTTGCCGCAAATACTAAATTGGTCTTTTGTAGCGATTTTTCACTTTTTACGACGAAAAAATTCCCAGCATATTAAAAACCTTATTACAGTGGTTTGTTAATCGCTGCAATTGTGAAAGTAGTCTTTTGCAACGATTTTTAACTTTCAAAATCGTCGAAAAAAGCTATTTCCAGCGATTTTTTGATCGCCGCAAAAAAAGTGGCAATTAATATGTATTTTCGGCGATTTAACTTTTGCCGATGAATTAAAACACAAGTTTGGAAAATGCTGATGGAGAAATTAACTGTTAAGTTTTTGTGGCGCTTTTTATACCTATTATGGCTACTTTTTTTGCCGTAATAAACACTTTTTACTATAGCAGCATTTTCTTTCCATCGAATGCAAAAATCGCCACAATATATAATTTTTGTGGTAAAAATTGTTGCCATAAAATGTTTTCGGCCACTTAAAATATTATTAGCAGCGATATGAACTCTCCTAAAAAAGCTAATAAAATTAAAAACCCCCTCATTTTCCAGTCATTTCCCTCCATCCGTCTCCCTAGCAAAACCCCAAGGCAGGAGGCCACAGGCCATGCCTTGACAAGCGCTCTATCATGCCCAGACAGCCCATCGAGGGCTCTGTTGGCATGACTTGATTGCCCACTGACCGAGCCCTTCGAGAATGCTAGGCCACATTCACCCTCAAGCAGGCAGCGCACAGTCAGCGCATGCACAACTTGCGCGCGCGTGCGAGTGAGGTTGTCACACCTTGCTCAGCGCACAGCCAGACTGCACGGACGCCTAGTGCGCACACGCAGCGCGCACGCATGGGCTACATGCACACACCGCGCGCATGCATGGCCTGGGCGCCAACGCAGCGCGCATGCACATCCAATTTGGAATTGATGGCTCGGCTGCCCAGCAAGCCCACGCAGGCTGGCACGCCTCTCAAAGCCCTAGCCATGGCCAGGGCCTTGCTGCTCAATGCCCTTTCCTTGGCTAGGGCCATGCCGACCAACACCGAGGCCACACGGCCTAGGCCATGCTGTTCAACTTCCAAGCACCATTAGCCTGGGCTATGCAGACCAACACTTAGGCCCCTTTGGCCTGGGCCATGCAGCAGCCTGCATGCTCAAGTCCACCATAGTTCAACCTAGCATCATACCAACAACGCCCAACCCATACAACCTGGGCTACACTTGCAGAGACCAAGGACCAGCCAAGACCAACCCAGCAGGCCAACCTGAAGACCCACGTACACCAGCAAGCAACCCATGCTGTGGGCTCATCCAGGCCACCTATGGCTCACCAACAGCATGAGGCCTCAACCAAGAGGCATGGAACCAGCAACTGTTATCTTCTTTGTAATTATTGGCATTTGAATGCTAGTCTAAGTAAGGCACTAGGCCATTGCATTTCTTTATCTTTGAACATTTGGACAATTTGACTTGTAAGCCTTGAAGGCACTCATGTGCTTTGACATTTAGGCTCCATTGGGTGCAATACGTGAATCCCAACGAAGAAGGTTAACTCTATGCAATTCGTGAATCAGGGTAACCAATTGCTATCTTTGTTTTCCCTATGTTAATGCAATTATGAGGTATTTCAGTATCGTTGCTTGTTGTATATTTCATTAAATTTTCATTTGCTTGCTGATCGTTTTGCATTACTCGAGTGGGGCAACATGTAAGGCAGCCACAAATTGCCATTGAAGGGCACTCAACCTGCACCAGGCCACCATAGTTGCGTTGGAGCAAGGACAGGAACAAGCACGGTAGTTATTGCTAACTGCCCAAGCCACATGCCCAAACTTGGACACTTGTCTAGCCATAATCGGCTCCCTACTTTGTAGGAAGTAACTGCAAGCATCAGAAACTGCCTTAGCCAACCACCCACTTAGCCAACCCACAGCCAACCACCCACTTAACCGCCAAAAACTGCCCAACTGCTCTGCACATGCATGTGCATGCATGCACGCCCACCAGCATTTTGCCCAAAAACATCCTTTGAACATTCATTCGAGTTAATCCAACACCATCCATAGCCATCACCGTCAAGCAAGTGGCAGATCATTTCGGTCACCGTGGCACAAGGAGGGGCACGGCAACTTGGTGTTTAGGGTCTTGACCGAGGTCCCTATCACCAAATTGGTGCTTTCATTGAGAGGAGCCACGTTGCTTGAAGATTCAAGGGAGGTTCTCACTTCTTTAAGAGGTAGGCAGCCCATCACTCATTCTTTGTGAGTTTGGTTGGGGGATCCACGGAGGATTCCAACATTGCTACATTTTTAATTTGTTGTTTTGTTATTGCTATTGAATTGTGAAGTTCGGGGGTTAAGGAAGAGGTCAGAGTAGATAGGTTTGGAGTGGTTGCCAAGCAAGAACGTGAGCAACCCAAGGTCGGACTCACAGGTCGTGGTTGGGGTCGATCACCCTCGAAGGTGAAGGACCCAAGGTTGAAAATTCGATCTCCACCAACAACCCACTATTCCCATTCGAGACTGACAGTTTGCAAGCCTAAGCCAACAGTTGCAAGCGTGAGTTAACATGCAAGGGAATCAGTCTGTAGAAGAGACTACGGGCACTTCTAATAGGGCCCGACTGGAAGTTCTAGAGGATCACACCAACAAGACACTTCAATTCTTGAGGGTGTCACCAATAATATAGCAGAACTACGTGTGGCCATGGAGAGTTCTAATAAGGATAATGAAAGGGCCATGGATGCTATAAGGAGAGAGTCAAACACCACATTGGAGTGGATAGAGAGGAGCTTGGCTGAAAATCGCCCTTGGGCATCACACCAAGGGGAAGATTCATAAGTTGATGGACTGGAAACCAGTGTGACCGAGTCAATGCATGCAGTCCCAAGGCGAGATTTGCGACATGGTGGCCTTGTAGAGAACCGCCAAGGGTATGCAGAGAGGTGGATCTCGAATCAAACTTTCGAGGAAGAGGACCCAATGGCTGACTTTCATCATGAGCACGAGCAAGGCTTTGAGGAGCCCTACCAACATGAACAGCCAAGGGCATGGAGAAGACAGCCAAGCCATGGCTATTATAGGCCACATTATGAAAGAGACAACTACGAAGACCGAAGGAGAGACCAGACTCATGACCAGGGGCCCAAACGGCCTAAGGTCGACTTTCCCAAGTATAGTGGCGGTGATCCCTATGAGTGGTTGGACAAGATCTACCACTACTTTCAAACATATGATATCCCATGCCATGAGAGGGTGTCAATAGCCTGCTTTTACCTTGAAGGCAGGGCTGGAAAATGGTGGTGTTAAATAATGGACCAGTATTATAAGGATCACCTGAGGCTGGGGTGGACAGCCTTTGAAAAAGAGGTACTTAGTCAGTTCGGACCATCACCAGTTGTCAATCACCACGAGCAACTGGCCAAGCTAAGGCAAGAGGGCAAATTCCAGCACTACATAGAGGAGTTTAGACAACTGCAGATTATGGTGAGGGGCTGGTCCGAAGAAGTTTTGATCAGCACTTTTGTTGATGGATTGAAACCTTGGCTTGCCAAGGAAATCAAACTTAGACAGCCCACAAGACTTCAAGAAGTGATGAAGATGGCTGAAATTCTTGAGGAAAGCCATGCTAGTGAGCGGCGCCCAACCCAAGACATGGGGAGCAAGTCTTTCAATATTGTGCAAACCAAATTCTTTTGGAAGGGAAGGGACACAACAACCACCACCTCCAAACCGAAACTTGAGATCAAGAAGTTGACTAGTGAAGAGGTGCAGGAGCGCATTAAGAAGGGCCTGCGTTTTAAGTGTGGAGACAAATGAGGCCCTAGTCACAAGTGCAAGGCAGCTCAAGCCTTGTTTATGTTTGAAGATGAGCCAAGTAATGATGAATCGGAAGGCAATAGTGAAACATCTAGCTAAGAGGAAGAATGCGAGGAAGCCAAATCTGGTGATACACCAGAGGAGGCCGAGCTATCATTGGGTGCCATGGCTGGCATTTCTAAACCCATGTCCATGAGGTTAATGGCATGGGTGGGCAAGTATGAAGTGATATTGCTGGTGGACAGTGGTTCCACCCACAACTTCATTAATTCCAACATTGTTAGCAAGGTTGGTCTTAAGCCCAGCCCTATTCCACCATTTGAAGTGAAGGTTGCAAGTGGTAACAAGATTCGAGAAGTTAAGATGAATGTGCAGGGAGTATGAATTGTGGCAGACTTGCATGTGCTGCCCTTGGTTGGCCTTAACCTAGTTTTGGGGAATGCTTAGCTTAAGAGCCTTGGCAAGGTCATCCATGATTATCATAACATGACAATGGAGTTTAAGCTTGGCTCCAAGAAGCGGCTTTGGACAGCCATTCCTAGTAAGGAAATAAAGTCTCGCGAGGCTTTAATGTTTGAGAAGTTATGCAAAAGCGGGGCACATTGCTTCGCCATAGTAGTGGCCAAAGAGGATGTTTTGAGGCAAGTCGAGAAAAAGGGACATGAGAACACTCACAGGGAATTAGAGCTACTGCCCGTGGAAGTTAGGCCACAGGGGGGTACTTGATGTGCCTACCACACTCCCACCTCCTAGGGAGTTCGACCACCGCATTCGGCTAGTAGATGAAGCAAAGCCAATTAATATGCCACCTTATAGATATGCCCACTTTCAGAAGGGAGAAATTGAAAGGCAGGTGGATGAGATGCTGAAGAGTGGCCTTATCCACCCTAGCACCAATCCGTTTTCTTCACCACTGCTATTGGTAAGGAAGAAGGATGGCACATGGAGGTTCTATACTGATTATAGGGCCTTGAATGAAGGTACTGTTAAAGACAGATTTCCAATTCTCATAATTGATGACATGTTAGATGAGTTGCACGGGGCCACAGTGTTTTCCAAGTTGGATTTAAGGGCCGGCTACCATTAGATTCTAATGAATGAGGAGGACATCCATAAGACAGCCTTTAGGACTCACTCAGGTCATTATGAATATCTAGTGATGCCTTTTAGTTTGTGCAATGCGCCCTCAACCTTTCAAGCAGCAATGAATAGCATCTTCAAGCCATTACTTTGGAAGTTTGTACTTGTCTTCTTTGATGACATCTTGGTTTACTCCAAGACCATTGAAGAACATAAGCAACACTTGGAAAATGTGCTAACAATTCTGGAGGAGCATCATTTCTTCATTAAGACCACCAAGTGTGCCTTCATGGAGAAGGATTTGGAGTACTTGGGCCACTTCATTTCGGGAGATGGTGTCAAAGTTGATCAGAGAAAGATCGAGGCAATGGTGGATTGGCCTCTACCCAAGGACATCTCGACTTTGAGGGGATTCTTGGGGCTCAAGGGTATTACAGACGGTTTGTCAAAGGCTATGGTATCATAGCCAAGCCACTCACAACAATGCTCAAGAATGACAGTTTTGAATGGACAACCGAGGGTAGGAAAGCCTTTGAAGAATTAAAACGGGCCATGACCAAGAGGCCTGTGTTGGTGCTACACAACTTTGAGAGGCCATTTGAAGTTTACACAGATGCAAGCAGTGAGGGCATCAGGGCTGTGGTTGTGCAAGACCGAAGGCCTTTAGCCTTCATCTCCAAGGCACTCGGGCCTATGAAGAGAGCATGGAGTACTTATGCCCAGGAACTGTTGGCAGTTGTGCATGCTGTCAAGGTATGGTGGCCATACCTCTTGGGGCACAAATTCACCATCATCACAGACCAGCAAGCTTTAAGGCATCTACTCCAGCAGAAAATAGTCATCCCTAAGCAACAAAAGTTCCTTGTCAAGTTGTTAGGATTTGAGTACGACATAGTCTATCAACCAAGCAAGGAAAATAAGGTGGCCGATGCCTTAAGCCGAAGGGAAGGCAGCCAACTACTTGAGACAGTTGGGGATAATGAGGAGTCATCAAGTTTGGCACTGAGCGAGGCTGAATGGAGAGTATGGGACAAGATCAGAGAGGTTACTCGATTGGATGCAAGGTCACTTGAGATAGTTGAGCTCTTGGATGCCCAAGGGCAAGGGGTTGTAGCCTTCAGTGTTAGAGAATGTCTCATCTTTTACAAGAATTATATGTATGTGCCAAATATTCCTAATCTCAGAAGAGAGATTCTTGATCACTTCCATAACAGCAAGGAAGGTGGCCACTCAGGGTGGTTGAGAACTTATATCCGATTGAAGCATTTCTTTTATTGGGAATGGAACAAGAATGATGTCAAGGGACTAGTGGTCAGGTGTGACATCTGTCAAAAGGCCAAGTATGACTCAAGGCCAGCAGAGGGACTTCTCCAACCATTGCCAATTCCAAACAGGATTTGGGAGGACTTGGCAATGGACTTTATAGAAGACCTACCCATTAATGGAGGGCATGAAGTGATTCTGGTGGTAGTAGACCGGCTAAGCAAGTATGCCCACTTCATCCCCTACATCACCCTTACACAGCCAAGTCAGTAGCCAAAGCATTTATCCATAACATTGTCAAGCTGCATGGGTTTCCAAGGATCATAGTGTCAGATCAGCACAAGGTCTTTATGAGTTTGTTTTGGAAGAAACTTTTTGAGTTACAAGGTAGCAAACTCAAGACGAGTTCCTCGTATCACCCACAAACAGATGGCCAATCCGAAGTGGTCAACAGGACACTGGAATAGTAGTTAAGATGTTTTTGTTTTGAGGAGTAACGGAGATGGGCAGATTATCTTCTATGGGCTGAGTTCTGGTATAACACCACTTACCAATCCTCCATTGATAAAAGCCCTTTTGAAGTGGTCTATGGCAGGGCCACCACCACTCTTGGTTAGCTATGAGAAGGGCTCAACCAAGAACAATGAAGTGGAGCAGGAATTAATCGATAGGGACGAAGTACTTGCCAAAGTTAAATGACAACTCAAGAAGGCCAAAAGTCAGATGAAGAAGTACCATGATAAAGGAAGGCGTGCCGTAACCTTCCAAATGGACGATTATGTTTACTTGAAGCTTAGACAGTTTGGGCAGAAATCGATGAGGAAAACTGCAAGTGCAAAGCTGAACCAGAAGTTCTATGGGCCATATAGAGTGTTGGAGAAACTTGGCAGTGTGGAATACAAGCTTTAGCTTCCACCAAATTCATAGTTGCATCTGGTATTTCATGTTTCCCTACTCAAGAAGAAGGTAGGTGACCCGAGTCTCAAGGGGGAGGAGTTACCCATAGTGGATCAAGAAGGAAGGATCCTCATGAAGCCCAAAGAGGTACTCGAGTACAGGCTGCATCGAAGGGGCAGGGGTAGATCCAGGGTGTGGCAAGCATTGATCCTATGGTAAGGAACATCAAGGGACGAGGGAACTTGGGAGGATTATGATGAGCTTGAGAAGAAGTATCCTCACTTGATCCTTGAGGGCAAGGATGTGCTAAAAGGGAGGGAGAATGTCAAAACCCCAAGGCGGGAGGCCACGGGCCATGCCTTGACAAGCACCCTGTCATGCCCAGACAGCCCATCGGGGGCTCTGTTGGCATGGCTTGATTGCCCACTGATCGAGACCTTGGAAAATGTTAGGCCACGGTCTTGAGGGAGTGCACAGTCAAAGCACGCGTGCGAGCGAGGTTGTCACATCTTGCTCATAGCGTGGCTAGACTGCACGCACTCCTAGTGCTGCGCTACGCGCACACACCGCGCGCATGCATGGCCTGTGCATGAGCACAGCTCACATGCATGGCCTGGGTGCCAGCACAGCGCGCGCATGCACATCCAATTTGGAATTGACGGCACGGCTGCCTAGCAGGCCCACGCAAGCTGGCATGCCGCTCAACGCCTTGGCCTTGGCCAGGGCCTTGCTGCACACGGCCTGGGCCATGCTGTTCAATGCCCAAGCACCATTAGCTTGGGCCATGCAGACCAACGCTCAGGCCCCTCTGGCCTGGGCCATGCAGTAGCCTACTATGCTCAAGTCCACCACGGTTCAACCCAGCATCACACCAACAACGCCCAACCCACACAACCTGGGCCACACTTGCAGGGACCAAAGACCAGCCAGGACCAACACAGTAGGCCAACCTGAAGACCCATGCACACCAGCAAGCAGCCCATGTCGTGGGCTCATCCAAGCCACCCATGGCTCACCAACGGCATGAGGCCTCAACCAAGAGGCGTGGAACCAGAACTGTTATCTTCTTTGTAATTATTGTCATTTGAATGCTAGTATAAGTAAGGCACTAGGCTATTGCATTTCTTTATCTTTGAACATGGACAATTTGACTTGTAAGCCTTGAAGGCACTCATGTGCTCTGACACTTAGGCTCCATTGGGTGCAATACGTGAATCCCAAAGGAGAATGTTAACCTTGAGCAATTCGGGAATCAGGGTAACCAATTGCTATCTTTGTTTTTTCTATGTCAATGTAATTCTGAGGTATTTCAGTATCGTTGCTTGTTATATATTTCATTGCATTTTCCTTTGCTTGCTGATCATTTTGCATTACTCGAGTGGGGCAACACGTAAGGCAGCCACAAATTGCCATTGAAGGGCACTCAGCCTGCACCATGCCACCATAGTCGAGTTGAAGCAAGGACAGGGACAAGCACGGTTGTTATTGCTAACTGCCCAAGCCACACGCCTAGATTTGGATACTTGTCCAGCCAAAATCGCCTCCTTACTTTGTAGGAAGTAACCGCAAGCATCAGAAACTGACTTAGCCAACCACCCACTTAACTGCTTAAAACCGCCCAACTGCTTTGCGCATGCATGCATGCATGCACGCCCACCAGCATTTCGCCCAGAAACATCCTTTGAACATTCATCCGAGTTAATCCATCACCATCCATAACCATCACCGTCAAGCAAGTGACAAATCATTTCGGTCACCATGGCACAAGGAGGGGCACGGAAACTTGGTGTTTAGGGATTTGACCGAAGTCCCTATCACTCCCCCCTTCTCTCTCTCCAATCCCTCCATCGTACACAACCCACGCCGCTGCGCACAGCCCGTAGCCAACGTTCCCATCACGCCACCGCCACCTCACCTCGAAGGCCACCCGCTCCTTCCCCCCAACCCCCGCCCGATCTCTTGCCTCCCCGAATCTAGCATCACCTTTCTCTCTCGGATTTCTTTTGAAATCGTCACTGCTAGGGGCACCGTTCTCCACCACTCACACGTCGATGCCATCGACAATCCTCCGTCGGAGTCACCTTTTCCTCCATGCCTAGCCCGATAGCCCGAGGGCAAAAGTCATATGCTACATCTCTCAGGATCCACTCCATGGCACGGAGCAACTCCTGGTCTCTCTCTCATATCTACGCCTCCTTGGTCCTGCCCCGCCACGAGAACCATGCTCTCATCTTAGAGTTATGAGGTGCTTTGTGATGGAGGTAATTAGAAATGGATTGCTACTTTAATGGATCTGGGTTATGAACATGAAGTTAGGATTTTGTTTCAATTTTTGTGTGAATGATGTAGGTGTTATACTGGCAACTCTAGGGTTTTGTTTGCTACATGAATTTGGCATGGGTTCGAGTGGGATTGTTTTTGGATTTTGATATGCAGGAGAAGTAGTGACTTGAATGGTTCTCTTGGCTCGTTTCCACCACAAAATGATTTAACAAAGTTGAAAACACTATGAGTTAATAATTCAGTGAGATAATCTTCTACTACAATGGGATCCTTATGGCAAATCAGTCTTATATACCGATCTAATCCAAACAATATTTCCATGATTTTCTTTATTTATCAGAATGGTTGTACATCCATAGTTATTCATATTATATCTTAATCATATATCATTAATGTTTTTGGGAATTACGGTTTTATTTTGTGTATCTGGTACTAATTCTTGTATTGAAGGAATGATTACTGATCTTTTGTATTAATTTGTACTTTGATGCAAAGTTAATGGAATTTTGTGTAAAACACCCATGTTGTTGCAAATTTATTTAGCAACTCGTTGTCATGGCAAAGTTGTTCTTGCTTTTGAAGAATATGGTAATTCAAAAATTTATTTAGGAGTTACTTTAGCATGACTAGTATAATCATTGGAATAAACATAGCTTAATAAGTGGCGTATATATAACTGGAAAATAGTTTCATGTGTAATGTATTATTGGAAATCAACTTTACCTTTTTCCAACTTCATGTGAAGGCCTCTTTTTACTTTTTGTACTTTAGCAAAACCAGTTTTACCGATTCTCCCTTCGTAGCATAATTGGTATGAGCCAGGATTAGAACATTTTGGGATCACACTTATATATTTTTGGAGATCAATATCATGATACAATGATTAAACATCTTCTTCCTCTATCACAAGGAATAAGAACCAGTTCATGATACAAGGATTAGATATTCAAACATCCTAGATATTTTCAACAAGATGATTGTCTGAGCATGCACAAAACTAAATTAAAATTATCCCATATGCTTTGGTTTGATTATGTAATAACAGAATAAAATCTTGTCCTGAAAAATAACTTTGCTTTAGTCATGTAAACTTGTTGCATTAATTTGAAACTGCATGTGTCAAGTACCATATATTAGTTGATTTATATTTAATGAAATTGCATATGTCAATTACTAGAGGCAAAGTAGTGAACTTTGTAGCTTTACACTGCAGCATTTACAGTTCACTACTTGAGGCTACTTCATTTTTATTGTCTTTAGGCCAATGAATTTGTAGGAAGTTGATTTTCCATATTTCTGATGGTTAAGTTTCTTGTATTATCTTTAATTTTTTTACCTTATATTTTAGAAAACTTGGTTTTATTTTTTGTTGAACTTTTGTTTTTCTTTTGGCTATATATTCTTGAACTATACAAAGTATACTTGTTTATTATGGCAATGCCTTCCACTTTCCTTTTTAGCTTATGTGTTCCCTCCCTCATCCTCTCTTTCTTAGCTTCCTCCCAGTGCAGTTACATCTATTATTCTTGAACAAGCTGTGGTTTACTCTCATTTTTCTTTCTATATTATGCTTTAAATACTCATCCTATAAAATGTGTGCTCATTTTCTTAACAGGCTTGGTATTTGATTTCATTTTAATAGTATTTACCTTTGCTTTATGTTTTATTTTTTGCTTGCTTGTGCATATAGAGGATTATAGCAAGTTAAGACCACTGAGTTATCGAGGTGCATATTTATTTGTCTTAGCTTTCTCATCAATCAGTAGGGCAAGCTATGAAAATGTTCTTAAGAAGGTACTGACTTTAATGGTATCCATTTCTCAATTTATCCTGTATTACTTTTTTTTGCTATTCCCCTCCCCCCCCAAGTCACATAGATACTTGTACTCTTTACTTTGATCTCCACGTCATAACTGAGCTATTGTCAGTTGGCATGGTGCTCTTGTTTCTTCTTGTGCCAGTGATTCAGTACACCAATAACTGAAGTTATTTATTTGTTCTAATTTCCTAACGGTGGATGCCTGAACTTCGTCAATTTGCACCCAATGTTCCAAATATTGTACTTGTTGGAACAAAGTTAGGTAGGTAACTTTTTACATTTTCATATTTTAGTTTTTACTGAGATGTGAGTAACACTAAGTTATTATTTGTATCTATTTTAGATCTTCGTGAGGAAAGTAGGCATTTAGGCAAACCAAATAGGTATTTTTAATAGGCCAACCAAAACCGGTGATTTAATAGGCAAACCAAATAGGTATTTTTAGCATTTTATTTGGAATATGCGGCGAAAGAAGATCGTTGAAAAAGGTAACTAATTGCGACAATTTTTGAAGTTCGTTGGTTTAACTTATTATTGAGTAGACAATGGCAACGAACATTCAACGCAGTAAAAATTGTTGAAAAATATCAAATCCGGCGATTTTAGAGCTTATTTCCGACGATTTTTGGCGTTGAAAAAGACTATTTTTCTTGTAATGTTATATCATCTTACAAGAGTCTAACACATCGTTTCAAGTTTATTAAATGCATCACTTTATTATACTAAAATGCACCATTTCATTTGCGCACCGTTTAACTCTTCTGCTTCTTCCTTTTAGTTCTGTTACTTCTTCCTACGTTTTATTCGCAACCGTCATGCCTCCCCAAACAAATCACTGAAAAAGAAATCATAATTGGGACATACTTGTACATTTGAAAAGATGAAGAACGCACTGAATTTGTCTTTTATTTTCAAAATGATGTTGATTTCTTATATTTTAATATGATGGGATTTATTATTTCATAAAAGGACACATACAAAATTTGTATATTTAAGACTTTGTATAGGTTATTACACTAAGATTGCTGCAAAGATATGGAAATAGTGATTGCATGTAGGGGATACAACTAATTCCGTTCCTTTTAGTTTTGTTTTAATTATACTTCCTAATTTATATATTCACATTACCTTCTTGACGTGACACCACAATATGGTACAACGTAACTTATTAAAAAAATTAAAAACATAAACATAAAATAGTAGATAAAATTTAGAGTTTTAGTGTTCATCATTTTGTGTTTTTAGGCGTTATTTTGTTTTAAATATATAATTTTTAAATAAGTCATGTAAACCATGTCAAGAAGTAAAGTGAATGATATAAATTAAAAAAGATACTAACATTACTCATGGATTAATTATCACTTGTTAGACAGGCTAGCAGTAGTTGAATCCCTTCAATACGTAAATGGGTCGGTCCATCTTGTCATGCATGGGCCCAAAACTTTTATTTAGCCCACAAATAGAGAAAAGTCATAATAAACACTTAAGGCCTAATAATATAAAAGAGTCCTGAGGTCCATGCCATATAATTAGGAGAAGAGTAATGTTACTTATTATTTTAATTTTTATTATTTTATAATATAGTATTAGATAATTAAAAATTATTTATTATATTTCATTTATAAATTTATCATTTAATATCACATCATAGAATGATAAGAGTTAAGATGATGAATTGATTTTTCTTAAAAGAATGATACTCATCATTCTATATCATATATTTTAAATTTTTATTTTATTTTATTTTATTTTTATTAAACTAATTGAAATGTTTTACTCATCATCTATATACTATATACTTTTTATTAAAAAAATAGAAAAAAAATTAAAAAAGATGTGTAGTAATGAAATATTAAGTAGAATTATTCACAAATTAGATGGTCTTTGTTAGTCGGTATTTGAAAAGAGTAATGCTTCTCATCGTTTTAATTCTTATCATTTTTTCATTATCTTATAATGTGATATTAGATAATTAGAAATTATTTATTATATTTTATTTGTAAATTTATTATTTAATATTATATTATGAAATGATAATAAGATAATAAGAATTAAGATGATGAATAAATTTTTCAGTAAAAAAACAAATGGATTAATCCGACGAATGTCACGCTGGGCCCCACACCTTGTCCTCCCAAGATAGAAAACCCAATGAGAGGCAGCAACCCAAATGGTCAAATATTCAACGCCAACGTGGCACATGGCGGTGGCATGAAACCATGTACAAAGGCTTGGCCCCACACCCTATCCTCCCAAGTCCCACCACCTCACTTGATTCCCGGCTGCGCAGCCGCACGTCTATACAGAGCTCAGTATTTTTGTTTATTTATTTTTATTTTTTCTTTCCTTCCTAATCAAACTCCGCTGCACAACCCTTAAAACATCAGTCAAATTCATCTGGACATGTTCTGAAATGCGATTGAAGCCATTGTCATTGACCTTGCTTTCCATTTCCAAGCACTTGAGTGAAAGCCCCGGTGGTAGGCTTAGGGGCGGAATCAAACGTAGCTGCGGTTACCCATCTTTCTAAGTTTCTTCGCCGCCATGTCCACCGTTTCTACTGAGAAAGACACCTTTTCGGCTCCTACCCAGTCCATCCCCAAGTCGCCTCAACCTTTGCAGGTATTACCCAATTTGATTTCCGCTATATATATATATATATATATTGGCGTCTGGTTTGAAATGAAATGGGTTTTCCCCCTTTTGGTAAATATAAGAAAAACTCTTCCTAGTTTTAGCCTTTATAATTTGTATACTTGATGTCAATCTAAAAAGAATGGCTTGATTGGGAAATAGGTTGGTATTTCGTTTCTTTGGTAATTAAGCGTGCCTTTCTTTCTTTCTTCTTTTCTTCATACAATCTGAATATTTCTTTGCGAATAAAAAATTAATATGACCAACTTCCCCCACAATCATTATTATCTCTATGCTACTAATTGGTTCTTTAATTTTGTTTTCAATGGAAAATATAAGGTCCTTCCCTCGATTCACTTGCCCACTTTAGCGGAATTGCGGGGCTCTGTTTGTTATACTCAACTTTTACTTTTAGAAGAAATTGAGGCTTTTATTGTGTTAGAAGTCTTGAGTCATTTCATAAAATTTCATCTCATTTCATCTCTCAAAAAATTCCTCTCCGTCTTGAGTCATTGCTGTCCGTCTCTGAAAACGTTTTCTCTCAGAGAAAATGTGCTACATGGCCATTCCTGAGTCATTGCAAATATTACCATATTGACTATAATTCAATCCAAAAGTTAGCTACAATATTTGGTTTTATGAAATCCTCCTCCTGAAGCTGAAACATATCGTAATATGATCAATTCAAAAGTTAACTTTCAAATGGTCCAAGATCCCTTTCCAATCTTCTTAGGGAATTCAGTGTTTGGATTTTTAAATGAGATGAACGCGTATGTTGACAGAAACCAAGGAGTTACCACGTATTGGGTCATCGGGAACTATTCTCTTCAGCAAGTATCCGCTGGCCTCTCTCTCTCTCTCTCCACTTTCGTTAAATCCTGTCCGTCTTGTTTTAGTTTTAGCAATATGTAATTCGGCCTCTCACTTTATTACCTCCAGAAGCTTTTGACATCTAAGGTTCTGAACTAGATGTTTGAAGTTGATAAAATAACCTTTCGAGCATTGGTTAGTGCCCTTCTTATGGCTAAACCTTCTATTCAGTTTTCTTTTCTAAGAAAAGGAAATGAATTGTTTACCATTATTTTATTCTGTCAACTATTCCTAATTCTAATGAATTGGCCTTTTTTTGTCAGGTTGCAAAGCGGTTGGAGAAGTTCAAAACGACAATTTTCACACAAATGAGTAGTCTTGCCATCAAGCATGGGGCAATTAACCTTGGCCAAGGCTTTCCCAACTTTGATGGTCCTGAGTTTGTAAAGGAAGCAGCAATTCAAGCCATTAAGGATGGAAAAAATCAATATGCTCGTGGATTTGGAGTTTCAGAATTAAACAATGCTGTTGCCGAACGGTTCAAGAAAGACACTGGACTTGTGGTGGACCCTGATAAAGAAGTTACTGTTACCTCTGGTTGCACTGAAGCAATTGCTTCTACTATTTTAGGGTTGATAAATCCCGGGGATGAGGTGATCCTCTTTGCTCCCTTTTATGATTCATATGAGGCCACTCTCTCCATGGCTGGTGCCAATATTAAATGTGTAACGTTGCGCCCACCAGATTTTGCTGTCCCCATCAATGAGCTGAAGTCTGCTATCTCAAAGAATACACGTGCAATACTTATGAATACTCCCCATAACCCAACTGGAAAGATGTTCACCAGAGAAGAACTCAATCTGATTGCATCTCTCTGCATTGAGAATGATGTGTTGGTTTTCGCAGATGAAGTTTATGATAAGTTGGCTTTTGAAATGGATCACATTTCCATGGCATCTCTTCCAGGAATGTATGAGCGTACTGTTACTATGAATTCGTTGGGTAAGACATACTCCTTAACAGGGTGGAAAATTGGGTGGGCAATAGCTCCTCCTCATTTGACGTGGGGAGTGCGGCAGGCACATTCTTTCCTCACTTTTGCTACTTCCACTCCAATGCAGTGGGCAGCATCAGTTGCACTTAGAGCCCCAGACTCTTACTATGCGGAGCTTAAGAGAGATTACATGGCAAAGAAGGCAATTCTGGTGGAGGGATTGAAGGCTGTCGGTTTCAAGGTATTTCCATCAAGTGGAACCTACTTTGTGGTTGTAGATCATACCCCTTTTGGGCTGGAAAATGATGTTGCTTTTTGCGAGTATCTGATCAAGGAAGTTGGGGTTGTAGCAATTCCGACCAGCGTATTTTACTTGAACCCTGAAGATGGAAAGAATCTGGTGCGATTTACATTCTGCAAGGATGAGGAAACACTGAAGGCTGCAGTTAAGAGGCTGAAGGAGAAGTTGATGAGAAAATAATGCTGATGTATGTATTTAAATCACTTAGGACTTGAGTCATTCATCGGATGGAAGTGTTCGTGTTGCAATGTTAAGCACTTGAGGTTGAAAGTGAAGTATTTTTCTGTATACCAATTTGAAGACAAGTTTCTCAACTCATGATTTATCTAAATTGTCAGTAAAAGGATACTAGTGACTTTGCTTGCTTAAGATACAAAGATTTGGCTCTAGGACTAAAAGCAGAAAATATTTAAACTCTTCCATGCCAAGATAATATTGGAGAAAAAGAAAAAAGGGGAAAGTAAATAAATGAAAATGCAATAGAAACATGTATTATCTTTTTGTTCTTTTAGGGTCTTTAACATTCCCTTTTACCTTTTTCTTTTTCTTTCTCCTCCTCTTTTCCTTTTGCCTTGTGTTGAGCAAGGAATGTTCTGTTCTGTTTTGAGTTCGAGGCAAGAGCTCTTATCGATGGAATCGTTTGGCACCTCCATGTCTTCGTACAAAAATTATCCCCAGCTCTTGTTTGAATGAAGGGCCTTAAAACTTGTGAATTGGTGGAAGATCACGGGCGATACTGGCTGCCCCATAAGTTGCAGCTTGACGTACAAAAGTAGCATTCTTCTTCATTGCCACAACCCGAGCCCCCGCTGCCAATGAACCAAAATCCCAATGTTCAACAGCAACATCTTCTACTTGGTCGATCAGGTAGCTTTTTTCTTTGGTGCCTCTTTCCTTAACACCCAAGCCTTCTAATTAGGATGTTGCTCACTTCCAGTTCAACAAACACTTCGGGCAGTGATCCGACCTCCCCCAAGATTATGACCCACCAAGATTATATCAGAACGAGTCGTGTTCTGGTCAATTGTTGTGTCAACCCCAACTAGACCTCCTCGCACCGCAAAATGCAGCTCATTCTGCACTGCCTACAGTGAAACCCCTCTTGTGAGTACCAGCGAGCAGTTGAAATTATCATTCGCGTCTTTCATCACGATCCTTTAGGGTGAACTTCAACGATTCAATTCACCTTGAAATTATCATTCCTCTTGCAACAGCCATTCCTCTTATTTCACCCTTATCCTCAGCTGCGTTAATAAGTTTGCTCAACCTCTCAGTACACAACAAAAACAAGTAGGGGATATTGGATTCCCTTGCCTAATATCTTGTGAGGGGTATATAACATCACCTGCTCTTCCATTCACCAACATAGCATAAGATACAGAAGTTATACAATCCATAATCAACCCAATCCATCTTTCCCTAAACCCCATTCTCTGCATGACAGCTTTCAAAAAGTCTCATTCAACCTTATCATATGCTTTTGAGATGTCCATTTTCAATGCCATACTTCCTCTTTTTCTCTTAGATCTAGTCTTCATGGAATGCAGTGTTTCATAAGCTGCTATTACATTATCCAAGATCAACCTACCAAGGATGAAGGCACTATGATTCTTAGCAATGATCTTATCGAGCACCAACTTAAGTTTATTTGCAGGAGTCTTCAATATTAGCTTGTACAAAATATTGCACAAGCTAATTGGTCTATAATCACCAACCTTCTTAGGCTCAGGCACTTTTGGAACAAGGGCCACATAAGTAAAATTGATGGAGTTTTCAAACACACTCCCATTCAAGAAACTCAGAACTATAGCACACACCTTATCCCCTACTATATGCCAATAGGTTTGATAAAAGCATGCTCCAAACCCATCAGGGCCAGGGGCTTTCAAGGGACCCATCTGCTTAAGGGCTACCACAACTTCATCCCTTGTGAAAGGTTTTTCCAATTCCATTCTTTCAATTATGAAGCAGCGTCCATAACTGAAGATATTTGGTTCTTTTTTCTTTACTGCTTAATACAAGCATGAAAAAAACTTAGTATTTTTATCTCCTAAGGAATACCAATTCGTTTTTGCCCTCTGTCTCCACCTTATATCCTCATTCTCCAATAACAAACCCACCTCCTGTTGCAAGCTGTGAAGTTTTGCAAAATTATGAGGCCATTCTCTATCTTGTAGCTCCTTTATTCTTCTATTTAATTGTTCAATATCATTACATCTCTCACCCTCCCTTCTTCTAAAAGTGTTGCTCAGCTTACCACTACACTCTCTCAACATCTTTTGAACACACACAAGAGGATCCCTGCCAGCCTGAGGAGTATTAACCCAAACTGTTCTAATTAACTCTTCACATTCCTCCTCCCTTATCCAACTTGCCTCAAGCTTAAAGGAAAACTGCCTTCTAGAGAAGCACCTCCTATCCTTCCTCACATACATCATGATTGGATGATGATCTCACCTGCTTGTTGTGAGCCCTTCCACTTTAACCTTCCCAAACATATTAATCTATTCATTGTTGACCACATATATGTCCAACCTTTCCTTAGTAAATGTGTGGTTTGAATGTCTGTTACTACAAGTAAAAAAATTACCACTCATTCCCACATCCACCAGCTTGTTTACTTCTAAAGCTTCTCTAAAACTCGAGATCGACTTCTCCTCTCTTCTATTGTCTCCCCATTTCTCATCTTGTGATAACAGCTCATTGAAGTTTCCAGTTATACACCATGCCCCTCCATCAGGTGGAGACAATTGCTTGAGAAGCTCTCACGACTACCACATCTTGCTTGCATCAAGATGTCCATAGAACCCAATAAAATGCCAACTTCCTTGACCCCCACCTTTAACAAAGGCATTAATATGCCACTATGAATAACTCTCTATTACTACATCATCCTCCATCTCCCAAAACAAGGCCAGACCACCTTTTCTTCCCAAAAGATTAATAACCCAACACCCTTCCATCCTCAACCTCCTCTTTAATTTTTCAACAGCAACAACTTTTATTAGTGTTTTAATGAGCAACTCAATTTTGGACCTCTTATGCTTCACCAAAAGATAAAGATCTTAAACTGTCTGAGGGTTTCCAAGCCCTCGACAATTCCAACATATAGTATTCATAATGTCAGGGGGTGCTGCAGAGTAGCCACCACCCCTAGTCTGTCATCACAGACCATAACATCACTACTTCTCATTTTCTTCCCTTCCACTCGCATATCACCATCTTCCCCCACACACTCATTACCTCTTTTTACCTTAGAACTTGAGCTAGTAGACTTACCTGACTTAGGCCTAGTTCTAGCCCTCCTCTTCCATCGTGAGGACTTTGTATAATCCTGGTTCTGCTCAGCTTCATTGGAGCTCGATTTCTCAATTCAAAAATTATTCTTCTGCACAACAATCTGTACATCAGCCATACTTATAGTCGAGCCAATCTCCAGTTCATTCACCTCTTGATCATCAGTCTCCACACATATTGGAGATTGAATCACCTGTTCTTGAGGTTTTAGAAGTAGCACCTGGTCTTCAACCAGTAGAGAGCACATTTTATTCACCCATTCCCCTCCATAACTACCTCTTCCACCCTCCCGGCCCCCTGAGCCTCCCTTCCCTGTTCGTCATCTACATGATTAGTATTTGAACAATCACCCATCTCTTCCCTTCCTCCTCTCATTTTCTGCTCTCTAACATTAATTGATCATTTTCTAGTTTGAGGTAATGCTCGAAGCCAAACACCATACTGGCCTACACTCCCATCACTCTCCTTACACTCATCCTTTCCATGGACAATTTTTTCACAATTAAAGCATAATCTATGTAACTTTTCATACTGAAAAGGTACCCACCTTTTCCTTCCATCCACAACAATGGTCCTACCTTGAGCTACAGGTCTTCTCAAATCACATTGCACCTTCACCCTCAGACATCTCCCCCAAGCCGAGCCATCCTCCTTCACATCAACCTCCATAACCTTCCCCATCAAACTCTCAATTAGTTCCCACATCTGCTTATTCATATAAGTCAAAGGCAAATTTAACATTTGCACCCACAAATAAGCATGATCAAAATCAAACAGACTAAGTTGCATTACCATCAAAATCAAGCAATGCAAATAAGTAACTGTCGAACAACTATGGATAGCCATCAAGAACCTTAAGTTATCGCACTAAATTTGTCTTTTATGTTCAAAATGATGTTGATTTCTTCTATTTTAATAAGCTAGGATTCATTATTTGATAAAAGGACATGTACGGAATTTATATGTTTGAGACTTTGTATAAATTATTACACTAAGATTGCTGCAAAGATATAGAAATAGTGATTGCATGCTGGGGATACAACTAATTCCGTTCTTTTTATTTTTGCTTTTATGGAGACTGAAAACTCAACTTCATGGACTAAGAGAAATGTTACTATACTCCCTAATTTATATCACTCATTTTACCTTCTTGACGTGACACCATAATGTGGTGTGACATGATTTGTTAAAAAAAATTAAAAGTAAAAACACAAAAGGTTTGATGAAATTTAGGGTTTTAGTCTTCATAATTTTATATTCATAATTTTGATTTGAATATATATTTTTTTTAATAAGTCATGTATGTCACGTCAAGAGAGCAAAGTGAGTGAAATAAATTAAGATAACATTACTCATGGACTAATTGTCACTGGTTATTCAGGGTAGAAGTAGTTGAATCCCTTCAATATGTCACTTGTTATTCGTTATGCATGGGCTCAAAACTTTTATTTAGCCCACAGATAGAGGGAAATCATAATAAACACTTAAGGCCTAATAATATAACAGAGTCTAGCTGGTCCATGCTACATAATATTTTAAATATTTATTTTATTTTATTTTATTCTATTCTTATTAAATTAATTAAAATATTTTACTCATCATCTATATATTATATATTTTTTATAAAAATAAAAATATATGGTGTGTAAAATGCTCAGCAGAATTATTAACAAATCAGATGGGTCTTCATTTGTCGGTATTTGAAGAACAATTGGATTAATCCAACGAATGTCACACTTGGCCCCACACTCTGTACTCCCAAGTTAGAAAACCCAATGAGAGCAACCCAAATGGTCAAATATTCAACGCCAACGTGGCAGATGGCAGTGGCATCTGCCATGTCCTCCTCCCGAGGCTTGGCCTCCCAAGTCCCACCAGCATTTTTGTTTTTTTATTTTTATTTTTTCTTTCCTTCCTAATCAAACTCCGCTGTATAATCATTAAGGTAAATTTGGATATAAAAATAATTTTATATTATCTCATTTTATTTTTTTTTATTATAATTTTTTAAATTCTTATATAAAATATAATAAATAATTTAATTTTTTAAACTTTTAAAATAATGGTATTAAAAAAATTATGCTAATGAAAAGGAAAATATTAAATCTCCCGTTAGAATTCCTGCTGGAGTCTAACAAATGTATTTTTATGTATTTTTTTAAAATTTTTTATATAAATTTTTTTAATAATTTTAAATATTTAAAAAAATAAAAAAATATAATATTATTAAAAAATATTTTCTTAATCATGAAATAAAATAAAAAATTATAAAAAATATCTTTTATGATTTTTTATTTTACTTTATAATTAAAAAAGTATTTTTTAATAAATTTTTTTACTTTATGATTAAAAAAATATTTTTTTAATAATATTTTACATTTATTTTTTTAAAATATTTAAAATTATTAAAAATTTTATATAAAAAAATAACTTAAAAAAAACACATAAAACAATACACTCAAGCGGGAGCCCCCGCTGTAGCATTGTCCTAGTGCAAAACATCAGTCAAATGCACCTGGACATGTCCTAAAATGCGATTCAAGCCATTGTCATTGACCTTGCTTTCCATTTCCAAGCACTTAAGTGAAAGCCTCGGTGGTAGGCTTAGGGGCGGAATCAAACGTAGCTGCGGTTACCCATCTTTCTTCGCCGCCATGTCCACCGTTTCTACTGAGAAAGACGCCTTTTCGGCTCCTACCCAGTCCATCCCCAAGTCGCCTCAGCCTTTGCAGGTATTACCCAATTTGATTTCCGCCATATATATATATTACCATCCTCTACTTGATGTCAATCTAAAAAGAATGGCTTGATCGGGAAATGGGTTGGTATTTCGTTTCTATGGTAATTAAGCGTGCCTTTCTTTCTTTTCTTCATACAATCTGAATATTTCTTTACTGTTAGAAGTTTTCAGAAAGGAAAAGGTTCAGAGAAAATGACATGGCCATTCTGGAGTCATTGCAAATATTACCATATTGACAATAATTCAATTCAAAAGTTAGCTACAATATTTGGCTTTATGAAATCCTCCTCCTGAAGCTGAAACATATCGTATTATGATCAATTCAAAAGTCGACTTTCAAATGGTACAAGATCCCTTTCCAATCTTCTTAGGGAATTCAGTGATTGGATTTTTAAATGAGATGAACACGTATGTTGACAGAAACCAAGGAGTTACCACGTATTGGGTCATCGGGAACTATGTTCTTCAGCAAGTATCTGCTGGCCTCTCTCTCTCTCCACTTTCGTTAAATCCTGTCCGTCTTGTTTTAGTTTTAGCATTATGTAATTCGGCCTCTCACTGTATTACCTCCAGAAGCTTTTGACATCTAAGGTTCTGACCTAGATGTTTGAAGTTGATAAAATAACCTTTCGAGCATTGGTTAGTGCCTTTCTTATGGCTAAACCTTCTATTCAGTTTTCTTTTCTTAGAAAAGGAAATGAATTGTTTACCATTATTTTATTCTGTCAACTATTCCTAATTCTAATGAATTGGCCTTTTTTTGTCAGGTTGCAAAGCGGTTGGAGAAGGCCAAAACGACAATTCTCACACAAATGAGTAGTCTTGCCATCAAGCATGGGGCAATTAACCTTGGCCCAGGCTCTCCCAACTTTGATGGTCCTGAGTTTGTAAAGGAAGCAGCAATTCAAGCCATTAAGGATGGAAAAAATCAATATGCTCGTGGATTTGGAGTTTCAGAATTAAACAATGCTGTTGCCGAACGGTTCAAGAAAGACACTGGACTTCTGGTGGATCCTGATAAAGAAGTTACTGTTACCTCTGGTTGCACTGAAGCAATTGCTTCTACTATCTTAGGGTTGATAAATCCCGGGGATGAGGTGATCCTCTTTGCTCCCTTTTTTGATGTGTTTGAGGCCACTCTCTCCATGGCTGGTGCCAATATTAAATGTGTAACGTTGCGCCCACCAGATTTTGCTGTCCCCATCAATGAGTTGAAGCCTGCTATCTCAAAGAATACACGTGCAATACTTATGAATACTCCCCATAACCCAACTGGAAAGATGTTCACCAGAGAAGAACTCAATCTGATTGCATCTCTCTGCATTGAGAATGATGTGTTGGTTTTCGCAGATGAAGTTTATGATAAGTTGGCTTTTGAAATGGATCACATTTCCATGGCATCTCTTCCAGGAATGTATGAGCGTACTGTTACTATGAATTCGTTGGGTAAGATATACTCCTTAACAGGGTGGAAAATTGGGTGGGCAATAGCTCCTCCTCATTTGACGTGGGGAGTGCGGCAGGCACATTCTTTCCTCACTTTTGCTACTTCCACTCCAATGCAGTGGGCAGCATCAGTTGCACTTAGAGCCCCAGACTCTTACTATGCGGAGCTTAAGAGAGATTACATGGCAAAGAAGACAATTCTGGTGGAGGGATTGAAGGCTGTCGGTTTCACGGTATTTCCATCAAGTGGAACCTACTTTGTGGTTGTAGATCATACCCCTTTTGGGCTGGAAAATGATGTTGCTTTTTGCGAGTATCTGATCAAGGAAGTTGGGGTTGTAGCAATTCCGACCAGCGTATTTTACATAAACCCTGAAGATGGAAAGAATCTGGTGCGATTTACATTCTGCAAGGATGAGGAAACACTGAAGGCTGCAGTTAAGAGGCTGAAGGAGAAGTTGATGAGAAAATAATGCTGATGTATGTATTTAAACTTGAGTCATTCATCGGATGGAAGTGTTCGTATTGCAATGTTAAGCACTTGAGGTTGAAACTGAAGTGTTTTTCTGCAATTTGAAGACGAGTTTCTCAACTCATGATTTATGTAAATTGTCAGTAAAAGGATACCAGTGACTTTGTGATAGGTGATCAGCTTTTAATTTTGACTTCCAAGCTTAGAAGCTGTCAAAGTAATACGAGGGTAAATTTCAATATCAAATTCACAGGGACAATGAGAATTTAGTAAACATTTCATATTTGCAAGATAACATATTATCATTTGTGGTGACAAGAAATTTTGAAATGATAAGAAACAGTAAACTAAATGATCTAGCAATGAACAAAAAAATAAGAAATGAGAAATAAATTTCAAAAGTTAACCACTAACTATATCGACACCAAAATGGGGCTATTTACTAAGGGAGTGTGGAATGAATTAAGAGTGAAATTGTTGGGAAGTTCAAGCACGAGTAAAGCTGAAAATAAAAGTGAATCTATTTTTCTAAAATTACTAAGGATCAAGAGATTTAAAGAAAATGTGTAGAAGTTGACTTAAACTTGTAAGAAGCAATAAAACAAACACTTGGGATGCAATTTTCGCCCACTGATTTGGTGATGGATTAACTTCTTTTTTCATCTTCTTTCGACCATTCTCTCATTCTTAGAAATCATGGTCGGATAATATAGCAATGAACCATAATTTTTAATTTAATAAAACTACTTGATAAATTATATGATAACTATAAAATATTGAAAGAAAACCATCAGTCATGTTACTTGTTAAAGTATCAATTATGTCTTTACGTCTACAACTGAGCTAAACCAAGAATAAAGAATTCCAATCTTTTCTAGATGCAAATTGAAATATAATCCATCAAGTTAATCATCAAAAACAAAAAATATTAAAGAAAATCTAACCCCAAACAGTTATGGGTTACTCCTTGAATCCCAAGATAAAAATCTAGCCTATCATTTCTAAATGAGCAAAATGTCCAAAAGGATTAAAATCTAACATCTCTATCTACTGCTCTAAACAAAAAATGTTCCTCTCCGTCCACGCAAGAATAATAAAACCCGAAGAAGAAAAATAATAGAAGACCCAGCCCTGCGTTTTGGTTCTCTGCAGTGCGCGCCTTCAGCTGCGCGTTTCATCTCTTCCTTTAAAGTATATTTTCCATGACCAGACTCAACTTGCCTAGACCTATCATGCACATCAGTTGTATCCCAAGATTGAGCATTTTTAGCAAGGTAATCAAAATATTCAAATGCTTCCTCAGGCTTTTTGTCAAAAAATTCTCTATTACACATGGTTTGTACAAATTGGCGCATTTTAGGTGTCAAACTTTCATAAAAAAAAACTTATCAAACGCCAATTTTCATAACCATGATGAGGACAAGCATTTAAAAGATCCTTGAACCTTTCCCAACTTTGATAAAAAGTTTCAGAATCTTTTTGGGTAAAGTTCATGATTTGTCTTTTAAGTGCATTTGTCCTATATATTGAAAAGAATTTCTTCAAAAATTCAGTTTGCATTTTTTACTATGTGCCTATGGTTCTAGGTCTCAATGAATTTAGCCACGTTTTAGCATTATCTTTCAAAGGAAATGGAAACAACTTTAGTCTAATAACCTCCTCAGTGCATGTCCGGTCCATGAATGTAGAACAAACCTCTTCAAACTCTTTGGTAAGGATTCTCGGAATCCATGCCATGAAAATGTGGAATTAATGGAATCATTCCAGGTTTGAAATTAAAAGCATTTGCATTCAAAGGTTGAATTATGCATGATGGTGTGCTAGTTCTGACAGGTTGTAAATAATCTCTAAGTGTCCTGTTCTGATACACTACTTCCCTATCATGATTCTCATTTTCAGCCATGGTGCTATTAGTGTCAGAAGATGACTCAAGAGAAAGTGATGTTGAGATAAAAGATACTTGTGATTTTGTCTTAACCAACCGAGAAATATGGTCCCTAGTCTAACCAATCATACAAACAAGAACAGAAAATAAAAGAATATGCAAGACAAACAGAAAAAGAAAAAAAGTAAAATAAAATAAAGAAGAATGTCACCCAAGCTGTAAAGAGGTTCACGGCACTACAAACATCTTCTCAACAATATGAGAATGCTCTGATAAACACCAATTGTCCCCGACAACGGCGTCAAAAACTTGATCAGCTTTTAATTTTGACTTCCAAGCATAGAAGCTGTCAAAGTAATACGAGGGTAAATCCCAAGATCGAAGTCACAGGGACAATGAGAATTTAGTAAACATTTCATATTCGCAAGACAACATATTATCATTTGTGGTGACAAGAAATTTTGAAATGATAAGAAAACAGTAAACTAAATGATCTAGCAATGAACAAAAAAATAAAAAATGAGAAATAAATTTCAAAAGTTAACCACTAACTATATCGACACCAAAATGGAGCTATTTACTAAGGGAGTGTGGAATGAATTAAGAGTGAAATTGTTGAGAAGTTCAAGCACGAGTAAAGGTGAAAATAAAAGTGAATCTACTTTTCTAAAATTACTAAGAATCAAGAGATTTAAAGGAAATGTGTAGAAGTTGACTTAAACTTGTAAGAAGCAATAAAACAAACATGCACTTGGGATGCAATTTTCTTCCACTGATTTGGTGATGGATTTACTTCTCTTTTCATCTTCTCTCGACCATTCTCTCATTCCTAGAAATCATGGTCGGATAATACAGCAATGAACCACAATTTTTAATCTAATAAAACTACTTGACAAATTGTATGACAACTATAAAATAGTGAAAGAAAACCATCAGAGTCATGTTACTTGTTAAAGTATCAATTGTGCCTTTACGTCTACAACTGAGCTAAACCAAGAATAAAGAACTCCAATCCTTTCTAGATGCAAATTGAAATATAATCCATCAAGTTAACATCAAAAGCACAAAATATTGAAGAAAATCCAACCCCAAATAGTTATGGGTTACTCCTTGAATCCCAAGATAAAAATCTAGCCTATCATTTCTAGATGAGTAAAATGTCCAAAAGGATTAAAATCTAACATCTCTATCTACTGCTGTGAGGCCACGCTATGAGGCCACGATCGTGCCTCCCCTGTAGTGTATTTCCGTGTGCGTAAAGCCCGCTGTCCGTGGCAGCCCTCTTTCATTTCTTTTCTTTGTTTTGTTTCCAATCACTAGCCCCTTTCTTTTGCTATGCAGTGCATTTCTTTGGTTGCTGCCATGTTAGTTGAGTATTTCCAATAATACCCATGTACTTTTAACATCTTTTCCACAATGCCCTGCAACATAAGTGAGATATGAGAGTAAAATTTGGGATATTAATTTTTAGTGTGGACCACCTGCATTACAACTCTTTTCAAGTGTAAAATATCAGAATTTAACATTGAGTCAAGTACTAAAAAATTACTACATAATTAAGTACTTAATTCATTTTTTGGTTAAACAATTCATTCACTTTAACAACTTAATCATGTAGTTTTTGACACTTTATCAATAGGTCCCAAACTTAGAGAGTAAAAATGTAAGATAATTTGTTTTCTCTTCGGGGTGAGAATGTACCATAGATTTGGATAAACTTGCATAATAATCCATTAATAATTATTCTTGGCTGCTTAAATAGCAGAACCACGTACACTTCAAACCGAAATAAAAGGGAAACTTGCTGACTAATAACTGAATTACAACGCATGTAAAACAGAACATAAAACAGAGCATGCAAAGACATAAAAACAGAATAAAACTAACGGAAAGGAAATGACGTAAAATTCGTAACTACTGAAGCCCCATTCGCATCTGCACGTTCAGCCACGACCCAGTCCACGCTGCGTTTTTCTTCACTTCGCTTAATGGTCCCGTCCACTGTCTATGTTGCATGCATCTACGTTGCCTCATTCCCTGCTGCTCGCATGCAACGTCTTCCTCATACGTGCATGCAACGTCTTTCACGTCTCCTACATCCACTCGTTTCCCAGATACTTGGGATTTGGCTTGAGGCATTTCTCTGAACGCCGAGGCCTATCACTTTGCTTGCTTAAGGTACAAAGATTTGGCCCTAAGACTAAAAACAGAAAATACTTAAACTCTTCCATGCCAAGATAATATTGAAGAAAAAGAAAAAAGGGGAAAGTAAATAAATGAAAATGCAATAGAAACATGTATTATCTTTCTGTTCTTTTAGTGTCTTTTAACATTCCTTTTACCTATTTCTTTTTCTTTCTCCTTCTCTTTTCCTTTTGCCTGCGCTTTCAGCAATGCAGGTGCTTTATTGGCTTTGTTTGTCTCCCATTTGGGTTATTCTCTGAATTTCAATAAAATGCAACTAGATCTAGTATGAATAGGCGATCAGAGGCCTTGCGTTGAGGACGCAATTAATGTTCTGTTATGTTCTGTTTTGAGTTGGAGGCAAGAGCTCCTATCGATGGAATCGTTTGGCACCTCCATGTCTTCTTACAAAAATTATCCCCAACTCTTGTTTGAATGTAGGGCCTTAAAACTTGGGAATTGGTGGAAGATCACGGGTGATACCGGCTGCCCCATAAGTTGCAGCTTGACGTACAAAAGTTGCATTCCTCTTCATAGCCACAACCCGAGCCCCTGCTGCCAATGAACCAAAATCCCAATGTTCAACAACATCTTATGCTTGGTCGATCAGCTAGTTTTTTTCTTTGGTGCCTCTTTCCTTGCACCCGAAGCCTTCTAATTAGGATGTTGCTCACTTCCAGTTCAACAAACACTTCAGGCAGTGATCCGACCTCCCCCAAGATTATGACCCACCAAGATTATATCAGAACGAGTCGTGTTCTGGTCAATTGTTGTGTCAACCCCAACTAGACCTCCTCGCACCGCAAAATGCAGCTCATTCTGCACTGCCTACAGTGAAACCCCTCTTGTGAGTAGCAGCGAGCAGTTGAAATTATCATTCGCACCTTTCATCACGATCCTATAGGGTGAACTTCAACGATTCAATTCACCTTGAAATCCCCCCTGAATGTGCAGATCCATCAGCAACGCCGCCTTTAATCTCATCAGCATCGGACACTGGCTTATTAACTTTAAAAGACCCGACTTTAATCATCTTTGCTGGAGACTTTTTCACCACGTACTCGCAGACAACATTGATATGATAATATATATACATCAAAGCAATGCAGAAATTGGAACCGCTGGTGCACACTCAGCGACAGTCCTTAAAGAATTCAACGAAAAGAGATGATGAAAACGTACTTTGATATTATTTTTCATTGCTTGCTGATGTACATTTATAGGTTGTATAATAACTAAATGATAACTATGTACAGAGTTTGTATTTACGTAAACAACTAGAGAGCTGATCCTTATCAGATTTGTTTTGGTCGTTTATCCTTGGAGTCCTTATCAGATTGTTGGTGAAGATTATCTTGATCTTGAGCAGCAGCAGGTTGAGGGTTCAATGGCACTTGATGGTTATCTGAACTGAGTTCCTCAATAGTCCTCAAGATATTGATAAATTCTACAAAATTATCTCACAGATCACAGATTAATGCGCTCGCAATTAACAATACCCGTAGGATTTCCTGTACTACCGAGAGAAAACCTACAGATCATGGTAGACTTCTTTAAGGATGATAGGATTATTTGAACTGGGACAACAAATCCTTTACGTAACAACTTATGACCTCTGCATGTCCGCCCTCCCTTTCTTATATATACTCGATCGTAGCAATTGATAATTAATTTGTAAGTCAATCCTCTGTATTCGTATTTCGTAGAGATCAAGTAGAAGTTCTGAGAGACCGCTAATCACCAGCAGAAGCAGAAGATACAAGTTTAAGGGATTGAAATCCAAGGATTTCAACGCCATGGCGAACGAGCAGAATGTCGTCCTAAGCACGCTGGACAAAGCCAAGACGCAGCTATACCACTTCACCGCAGTTGTTATCGCCGGCATGGGGTTCTTCACCGATTCCTACGATCTTTTCTGCATCTCCCTCGTCACGAAGCTACTCGGTCGCATATATTATCACGTGGAGGGATCATTATTAAAGCCCGGTACTCTGCCACCTAACGTCGCCGCCGCTGTTAATGGAGTCTCGTTCTGCGGAACCCTAGCTGGGCAGCTTTTCTTCGGTTGCTTGGTGATAGGTTGGGTTGGAAGCGCGTCTATGGGATCACGCTCTTGTTTATGGTTGTGTGTTCCATCGGTTCTGGGCTCTCGTTTGGGAGCTTCCCAAAGGCGGTGATGGCGACTCTGTGTTTTTTCAAGTACTGCCTAGGCCGGTTTGGTGTTACTTGTCATTTTTCCTTCTTGTCAATAGTACTTCTAACTTATTTTTTCAGGTTTTGGCTGGGGTTTGGTACCGGCGGAGATTACCCGCTCTCTGCAACAATCATGGCTGAGTATTCAAACAAGAGAACTCGGGGTGTGCTTTCATTGCTGCAGTTTTCGCTATGCAAGGGTTTGGAATTCTCTGTGGTGGAACTGTGGCTATGTTAGTTTCTACCATCTTTCGTGCTCTATTCCTGGCCCACGCTTACTCCGTCGATCCTACCGGATCCACTGTCCCTCAGGCAGACTACGTATGGCGGATCATTCTCATGTTCGGTGCAGTGCCTGCCGCTTTGACGTTCTATTGGCGCATGAAGATGCTGGAAACCCCTCGTTACACTGCCTTAGTTGCCAAGAATCACCAGAAAGCATGCCAAGATATGTCAAAAGTTTTGAACATTGAGATTCAAGTAGTGAAGGAGGTGAAAGAGGAGGATCAGATCAAGGTAGTGGTGGTTGATCAAAGAAGCAATTCTTTCGGGTTGTTCTTTAAGAATTTCTTGCTCGCCATGGGCTACACTTGTTGGGGATGACAACGACATGGTTCTTACTGGACATTGCATATTATAGTCAGAATCTGTTCCAAAAGGACATTTTCAGTGCAGTTGGTTGGATCCCTCTTGCAAAAACCATGAGCGCCCTTGACGAGCCCTTCAAGATTGCATGGGCTCAAACCTTGATTGCTCTCTGCGGCACTATTCCTGGATACAGGGTCACAGCTGCACTCATCGACCATATCAGACGTTTTGCGATTCAGCTAACTGGGTTTTTCTTCATGTCAGTTTTCATGTTTGCCCTAGCCATTCCTTACCAGCACTGGACGCAAAAGGCAAATCATATTGGCTTTGTGGTAATGTATGCGCTAATCTTCTTCTTCGCCAATTTTGGGCCAACGTGCCCGCGGAGATCTTCCCTGCAAGGCTTCGATCAACTTGCCATGGTATCTCGGCTGCTTCAGGGAAAGATGGTGCAATTGTGGGAGCTTTTGGGTTCTTATATGCGTCACAGAACCAGGACAAGTCGAAGGCTGATCCGGGGTACCCTGCCGGAATTGGAATGAGAAACTGATCTCTCCTTGTGCTCACTCTTGTCAATGTGCTTGGGCTATTCTTCACATTCTTGGTGCCGGACTTGAAGGGAAAATCGCTGGAGGAAATGTCGAGGGAGGAAGAAGGAGGAGATCAAGAGCAACCCAACAATGTTTAAACAATTTGCTGCTTTTGTTCTGATATACGGTATAGTTTTTTTTTTTTTTTGTTTTTTCTTTTTCTTTTTATTTTTTTAAAGTATAGTGTTTAGTCAGTTTAGATGTTGGGTTTGGTTTTCTAGTTATGTAGTTTTGAATATGTGTAACGTAAGATTAACGACGGTTTTCCTCTGTCATATATAAGTGAAGACTATCAATAAAATTATAATATCATCCTCTTTTAAAAGAAAAATGTTTAAACAGCTTAAAACCATTTTTTTAATTCCTTGCAAAAAGTCTAAAGATCACAGCTTGTAGTGCTAACTTGATTAATTAGTTTGTCTTTTATTTTTGTTCTCAACGAGCAAATCATAAAATATATAGATTATAAATTATTTGTCAGTTTGATTTGATTAGAAATTTATAATCTAGCTAGCTACGTAGGTACCAGCTCTTCTCATGATATTTATATATGTAATTTCGACTAAATTTTGCCAAATTAATATACTTTCGAGCTTTGCATGGTTTAAGGAATTCTGAGTTTTTTATTAATACATCGATCACATGAAAATGATGAAACCCGACCTTACATGAGGAAAAGTTTGGGACTTGCATGCTCCAGTTTAGAAATATTAATTTCTTTATTTTCTTTTCTTTTAATTTTCATAGAAATTATAATATCGATTTTAATTTTGCTTTTGCGCATGCTTGTGAAATAAATTTCGTTATGATTTTCACTTACGATCAAACAAAGAAAATTGTGTTTCAAGTTTATATGCTACCTAATAAAACTCAATATAATTTCCTTTATTTGTTGCTAATGAATTTCAACAAGAAAAAGAAACTAACAATTACAGTCCTTAATTTTCAAGTACGTACGTACAGTAGGGCGTTACATATGCCAATTAGCTTTCTCCGTCAGAAAATATTAATTTAAGAGGTATTTGAGAAAAACATCGAGATGCTGAAAAAAGCAAGTAATGACTTTTTCTTTGTTGGTAAGCGGGGCAAACACCAGGATTTTTATTAGTTAAAATTATGAGAGAAAATTTAGAGATGAGTTGGCGGACAGTAGCATATGAGGGATGTCTCATGCGACAATGCCAAATTGCAAGAGGAGCACGTTGACAAAGATTGGTGATGTTGGAAAAGAGTATAAGCCATCCTTAATGTTGCCGCGTAGAAGAGTTGTCTCCGAAGTTTCGTCCTTCACCAAAATATAGGAGGAATGAAATTCAATAAACACATTATTCTCATGGGTAAATTGACTTACAAAAAGCAAATTTTTCATAATGGTAGGAACATGTAAAAGATTAGATAATGAGAAAGAGTGAAAAGGAGTTGCCAGAGTAGTAGGACCAATGAGTTTGATATGCAAATCTGCCCCATCGCCTACTTGTATTTGATCACTACTAGTATATGGTTCAGTATGGATAGTGAGATTTTGAAAGTCATGTGTCAGATAATTTGTTGAGCCAGTGTTGGGATACCAGTTTGCATATGGTGCAGGAGATGGCGCAATCAAATATGCTGCCATGTTTGAAGGAGGTCCTTGAAAGGTTTGATCAAACTGATGGTAATATTGGATTGTTGTATGTCCAGTTTTGTTACATACCTAATAAGTTGGTCGAGGATTACTGGACTGAGAATTTCCTAGTGATCATTGGAAGTGATTACCTCGCCTTCTTGGTTGAGGAGGGGCTGACCAATTTCTGCTAAGGTATCTGCAAACAATTTCGTTTTCTGAAAATATTTAGAGATAAACAAGTTACCTTTCTTGGTTGTTGCCAAGAATTGGCTAGTTCGTATAGCACGTACGGTTGAGTGAGCAGAGAACATTTACTCTAGTGATAACCACACTTCTCTTGAGGTGGTGAGACCAACCATTTGTGCAAGGATGCCTTCAAACAAGGAAGACACTAAGGTGCTAAGTACTACCTGGTCTTGGAGATACCAGGTGGTGAACTTGGGGTTTGGGATTTCTGCTGTTACACCAAATGAGGATCCTGCATTAGGATTGACAATGGTGATAGGTGGTGATAGATCGATTCCATCCACAAAGCCAAACAAGCGTTGTCCACACAGGTAAGGGACGACTTGAGTTTTTCATAGTAGGTAATTGTCTCTGGTTAATTTAACTGTAACCAAGCTTTAGATGTTCACTGGGTTGACAGACATGGAGGATGAAAAGGCCATTAGAGTGAAGCTTGACAAAGGTCACAGTGATGCTCTGATACCATAAAACAGAACAAACTTATGAATGGAAACTATTGTCCATTGTATGTCAAGATATTACAAATATATAGTCAATGTTCAACACTGCTGTCAGTAGAAATATGGAAATCGTCTAGCCTAGGATCATGCACAGAATATATACATAAGTGCAGAATTACAGGAATGCTATAAAAACATATTTGCAGCCAATATCATAACATCAGTTTAAGATCGAGAATCACGTTACATGTTGTCATTGGAAGTTTCCTTAATACTCCTAATTCGTTATGCATGGTACGTATAAGTATTAATTAAGCTGCCTACGTGTGGGGAGTTCTTGATCATCATCTGATTCTAGAAAGGATTGAGATTTCTTGCCCTTTTTCCTTTTTAGGAGAAATAATTTATATGTATAAGTTCTAAATAGATAAGTCTCATACAAGTTTTTGTAAAAAGTAGATTTTAGCTAAAAAATCTATATTTTTTATTAGTAGAATCTACTTTTAATACAAAATTTGGATGAAACTTATTTATTTGAAATTTATACCTAATATTACTTTTTATTATTGCCCCAACGATGATGGGTCGTTATAGGAGAAATATGAATTTAACTATATATATATATATATATATATATATATGTATGTATGTATGATAGTCTCTTATTGAATATTGCAATTTTCTTTTCAAAAAATCAGAATTAGAGTAGGGATATTTACACAACATATTTTACAACATATTTCATAATACTTGTTATAAAATAAAGATATTTTTATAAAATGATATTAATTTTATAAAGTATTTTATAAAAATATTCTTCGTTTAAAATATTATTATATAAAATATTGTGTGTTTATATTTTTTATCAGAATTAATATGCACATCATGATGTCCTAATTTATTGTAATAAGAGCTAGATATATAGCGAGTCATCATGTCCTTCCATCACTGATAATGCAGTCTCATGTATACGTGCAGTACTACTCATGCGACATTAGTCCCTCATGAGTCATCATGTCCTTCCATCACTGATAATGCAGTCTCATGTATACGTGCAGTACTACTCATGCGACATTAGTCCCTCATGGCCTGTGTGTGAAGTCGTGCGTACGTGGTAATCATCACTAATTATATATATAATGAGATTTTCACGACAGGTCAATATTATATCATAAATAGATGATGTTATTTTAAAAGCCTTTTATCATTTATAATTTGAATCCATAAAGATGCATAATGTATCTCCGACAGATTACACTAGCTAGTCATGATCATAAGGCACACATTAATGTTAATTAGACCCATGCATGCATGATTTTTAGATGCAAAATTTATAGTCTGGTATAAATTAATAAATAATTTATTTGTAATACTTCATATATATAATTTACATGATTTAATTATAGACAACATAATTAATTATATATACATCACCTTGGGGTGACTTAATCCAACATTCTAAGAGATTTACTATGCGATTTTAAATGTTATTGGGTGACGTGATCAATAAAAGTAGTACTGCTATAATTATAAATAGATTATATACAAATAATTTTATAAATTGACGTGATTGTATATAATCTATTAGATCTATTTTAAAATAAAAATATATTTACAATATAATAAATCACATATAATCATATAGTTTGTGAGATTACTTTTATGTAATCTCTTTATGATTATAATATTTTTTTTATTAAAGGAGGTGACCTGATCTAGCTCCTAGTGAAATACTGGTAAACTTTAACTGAAAATTATAACGATGAGACTTTAGAGCTGTGGTGATGTTTTCTATAGGAACATGTCAAACTGATATTAGAGCATTGGCTATTAGAGTCTATGTGAAAAGAAATGGAATGCAATGCAATGTATAAAACTTGTACTTGTGTACCTATGTATATCTTTCTTTTGTACACAAGGAAATCTATTAGTGGTGTTATCGAGCCACGTGTCATTTTTCGAATAGATCTGGATTCTTGAGAGTAGTTAACTTTTTTTAAAATGATAGTATGACTATTAAATCTGCCCATTTATGATATTATGTATTTATCATCTCTTTTTTTATCATCTTATAATATGTCATTAGATGATAAATTCATAAGTAAAATATAATAAATAATTTTTAATCATCTAATGTCACATCATAAAATGATGAGAGGATGATGAAAATTGATATGATTTGTATCATTACTTTGTTCTAAATAATTAAGGAAGTGCCTATTAATAAATTGTTATTAGTAAAAGAGATGTTCTAAATACGTGAGATGTAAAGTTATTAGTGACTTATTAATTGAACAGGAATGTATCCTAATGAGAATGCAAGTGATAAACTTGTTGATTTTGCTATTATTATTTCTTCGCAAGTAAACTTCTAGGTCGAGTACCATTCATGGCTATTATTACTAATCATAAAAAAAAAACTGAAAAAGTATATAAAAATAAAAGAAAGATGAGAAATAAAATTTATAATGTCTAAATCATATTTATTATGTAATACATTTTAAGTGACTGTCATTTAAACAGTTAATACGTGAAATTATTTTAATTGTGTAACAACGACAAGTAAGAATATTTAAGATCACATAAATTTACAAGTTGGGACTATATTTAATTACTTCAATTATAAAGTAATTTTATATTTTATCATTTTAGTCAAATTAGTCAATATGTCGTATTTTAAATAAAATACATATTATTTATTTATTTAATTAATATATAAAATAATTTTAAACTTGTGATATTAATCCATATAAAAACATTTGACAAAACATAAAAGTTGAAAAGGAATATTACCACTTCGAGTGGTTTGATTTTACAAACATTTCAAATTATTTCATCTTATCTCATTTCATTTCGAAAAATAATTTATACACAATATTTTTTACAACACTTTACAGAACTATATTTTAAATGAGGGATATTTTTATAAAATATTTTATAAAAATAATATTATTTTACAAAAATATCCTTATTTTATAAAATTATTGTGCAATGTATTGTATAATATGTTGTGTATATTATAACTCTATAAAAATCTTAAATCAAATAATTTGACTATTATTTATAAATTATTTTATTATTATTTATAGATTTATCATTTTATTTCATCTCATGTAACCAAACTAGCCCTTATTACTTTCAAAGAAAAAAAAAAAAAAAATTAGGAACTGTTGTGGCACTTGCCGGCCTGGCACAGTAAAGCGAAAAGCAGCGGAATCCAGATCGAAGGACCACAACGCATTTCCTTCGTATTTGAACCGGGAAGGAAAATCCCATAAGCAATCCAACGGCTATCAACGGGTCCTACAAGCTCACCATTGAGATCCCCATCTGACGGTCCATGTTGAACCTGCGTCCCTCTCCCTATCACAACTATAAAATCTGTGAGAACACCACCAACTAGTTCAAACCTCCATACTTCACCCTCTCTCTCTCTCTGTGAAAGCTTCTTTGCACTTCTGATCTTTCTTTCTTTCTTTCTGATTGCTCATGTTCTGTTCAGTTGATCCGCTAACGTGCGCCGCCGGGAGTTATTCTTTCTTATCGTGTGCTGCCGCCCTGGTATATTTATGTCGCCGGCGGCGTATGGAACGACCTTGCTTATAAGAATCTCGCGGTATAGGAGGGGCCACTAGGGATAAGAAAGATAAAAGGGTTGCAAAGTCGGACGGCGGGGATCGAAGAGACGAATCTTCCCAGGACCGACTTCGAGGAATGGACAGCCAGAAGAGCCAGGCGAAGCTCACGAGAACACAGTCCTTACTACTCCGGTCCTCTCCGACCATCCGATCGTCCTTTCACAGCCTCTCTTCGCTAACCGAGGAGGACGCCATCACACCCCGCCAAGAAGACGAGGAGGAGTTGAAGAAACCGATGAAATCCGGTTCTACCCCGAGAACCGGGTCGACCCGGTTGGCCAACCCGGTCCTCGCTTTGGCCTTGCTCTTTTTCTTCACCCTCTTGTCGTTGTTGTTCTTCCACTACTTTTTCTATCTGAGGAAGGAAGAGATACCCACTTCGGAGAACCTCCTCCTGGCTCTAATTTTCATCGCGGTGACGCTCTTCTTCGCGTCCAAGAACAAGGGTCTGTTCCACCAGACCATACTGCTCCTCAAACACTCGTTGGACGAGAGCGCGAAGAGACTCGGGCTCTCGAGAACCAACTCGAAGCCGGTCCAGTGGTTCATCGGCGACCCGAACGTCCCGAAAGCGAGAGGGAGCAAGAAGATCATACGGGAAGGCGTGGAGTTTTACAGCAATGGCGACTTCTATGAGGGGGAGTTCCACAAGGGGAGGTGTAATGGGAGTGGGGTGTACAATTACTTCGTGAACGGTAGGTACGAGGGGGAGTGGATCGACGGGAAGTACGATGGGTACGGGATTGAGGGCTGGGCGAGAGGGAGCAGGTACAAGGGTCAGTATAGGCAGGGCCTGAGGCATGGATTCGGGGTTTACAGGTTCTATACTGGGGACTCTTATGCAGGGGAATGGTCCAATGGGCAGAGCCATGGGGTCGGAGTGCAAACCTGCTCCGATGGGAGCTGCTATATTGGGGAGTTCAAGTGCGGGGTCAAGCACGGCCTCGGCTGCTACCATTTCAGGTAATTTCTTGATTTCTTGAATTCTAATGTCAGGTTTTGGGATTTTTTTTTTTTATTTGTAATTTTCTGCGAAAGTCTCAAATTTGAATAGGATTTTTCTTTTTTGCGTGTTTAGTTCTTGGGTTTCTGTGATTGATAGCCTTATGAAAATATCTTTGTGGGAGTTGTCATGCTTGAAGTATTTCATGATTGATAGAGCAGTGGAGTTCTGATTGATGAATTTTGTGTTTGGTTCTTGGATGTCTGTTTAGTGGATGAAAGATCGGATCTTTGAATTGGTCTCTGTTGGTAATTAAGCTTTTCTAATGATACACGGGCAACGTTTTCTTTTCCCTTTTTTTTTATTTTTTTTGTTTTTTCGAATTTGAGTCGTGGTTCTTGGGTTTTGAAGCGACCTCATATATCTGACTTGAGAAAGGACAAAGTCCACCTCATCCGTATCATAAGCTTTCATCAAATCAACCTTGAGAGCACACCGGGGTGTTATATGCCTTCCATTGCTGTTTTCTTAAGTTTGTGAAAGTTTCAAACTTTTGAACTCTGGAGGTCGCATAGGTCTCTTTATTTTGAAGGACCATCAAAGTCAGTGAAACTTTATACGCATTTAGGTTGCTCAGATTTGTTTGTAATATTGCACTGGCGCTGAATTGATTGGTATCCTATGTCCTAGATTGGAACAAAGATACTCTTCAGTTTATTTTCTCCTTTCTAGAGCTACTATGACTGGCTCTAATTTAGGAAAGTTATTTTACGAGATCAGAAATCTGTTAGTGACTATGAATACGATTTTGTTGTAGAAACGGAGATAGATATGCGGGAGAATATTTTGGAGACAAGATTCATGGATTTGGCATCTATCACTTTGCTAATGGTCACTGTTACGAGGGGTCATGGCACGAAGGTCGTAAGCAAGGCTATGGTATGTATACTTTCCGAAATGGAGACACAAGATGCGGTGAATGGGGGAGTGCCGGCAGCCTTAAGCACCCTCTACCACCACTAACTGAGGCAGTCCTTCGAGCAGTGCAGGTATTAATTGGCATTGACATCCCAATTTACTATTGTCATTTTTCGTTGCTGTCAACCCTTGCTCATACTAAAGCACACGTCTTACTTGTTTTGTGTCGTTAAATTGCAGGCATCAAGAAAAACAGCGGAGAATGCTATTAAGCTTCCCCGAGTGGATGAACAGGTAAACAAGGCAGTCATGGCTGCAAATAGGGCCGCCACTGCTGCTAGAGTGGCTGCCGTCAAAGCTGTTCAGAACCAAATGGATGGGAAGTTTTGCGACACTAATGTCTAAGGGATTGGCGCCTTTGTTCGTGTACATTTTCACTAACTTTTAGTCCTTGGAAGATGACACCCCAGTGAGCAAAAAGCTCATCGGAGGTTGAGAGAGAGTTTATGTTTTGAGTTTTTCTAGATTACATTGCAACTTGTATATACCCCACCCCACGTACATCAATGGAAGAAGAGTTTTGAAGATCAAATGGTTCTTCCCTCTTCTTTCTACTTTGGTTTTTTTCGATTGTACCTGTAAATTGAGTGGTTAATTTCTTGTGGGGCATCCCCATACATAAGCATGGAAGCTCCATTATTGGGTTTTACACTGCAATGATGAATAGGATATGATGCCAGCTTGTCTTGCATCGTCATTTCATACACTTCGAGGACGACAATACGAGAGCTTCATCGAAATATATTTTGGGCCTATTGCTGTGTACGTACTTTAGGATTGAGGGGGGAAAAAACAAAACTGCACAACCGTTACTGTAATTAAGTTGCATGACATTGTTGAATCCTAATTGTTCATGCATCGTTTTAGTCTCTGTGATGTGGGCAGATGCAGATTCTGGTGTTTGCTTACCTATTTCTGTACAAAGAAACTCTTCAGGAAGCCCCAGCCCATGCACAAGCTGCATGTAGACATGAGTAGCAAGAGAAGATAACAGAGATTTTGGTGACCTAAAACCTCCCAACATACCACCAAAATGGACGTCTTCAACTCTTTAATTATGAAATGACTGATGGATGTCTCGAACTGATTTGGCAAAATGCCAAACCAGTGTAGTATACATCGGGACAAAGGTTCAATCAAACTAATTATAAGAAGCCATGTGCTTTCTTCCTGCAAGATATGTTCGAGATTTGTCGTTATTTTTACGCATAACACATGAGATGATAGTTGTGGGTGGGGTTTTGTCTTGGCAGAAGGAGAAAAACATATTACTTTATCGCATGCTGGATGCACAGGCCACAGGGTGTATTTTATTCATTTCAAAGGCACCAAAAAGAAGGGTTTTTTTTTTTCCTTTTAATTTTAAATGATTTTTACGTTTTTAGAGTGGGCTTAGAGTGTGTAAGTCTGGTGTGTTGCTTTTGAAATTATAAAAAAAAGTGTAGATTCCGTATCACATGAAAAAATCTATTTTTAATCTAAGACCTCACTATTTTTTAAAAAATGGGCTCGAAACTTACGTATCTTAAACTTGTATTTAGTATTAATTTTGTTTTATTTATTTTTTAATTCGGGGTAGAAAAAAAAAGGATAAAAAGATCTAATTAAGACTAGAAAATTAGTTTCCCATCCACCCTAATCGGTAATATTGGACAGAGCAGAGAGGCAAATGCCTCGAAAAGATGAAAGATTTTTGTCAAGTGGAGTGGTGCTCCTTGGTGTTACTGAAAGATCAGCGGTCGAGAAGTTGAAAAGAGTGATGGGCGACGATCGTAGGACATTGTCTCAAATTAATTATTAACGAGATTCATTATTTTTTTTTTAATTTTTGTTAAATTTATTTCAATTTATTTTATATATTTTAATTTAAAAAAATTAAATATATCTCAAAAGATCTATAAAATATTACTATTTAAAATTTAATTCAATTCAATTTATCTCAAGACTAGCCTAAAAGGTACTTGTAGTAGATCCAACCATTTCCGAACTTTATTAAAAATTATTTCATTTAGCTTCTATTTTACTTTAAATTAGTTACCAAATAGATTCAAATCGCTCGCAAATTCAAACTTCCAACTACTCCACATGGAGAAAAAGCCAACAAGGAGAGGACGGAGGGGGTGGCTTTTTAATTTTTTTAAGAGGTCGTAGGATGAGATGGCTTCTGCTATTTTTCTTCACCGATCCTCCATTCCAAAAAGACCCGAAAAAGGTACCAACTCAGCCCTGACAAAACTCTATTCCCAACCAACATGTTAGTCTAATTAGTAAAAAATAATCAGCTTTTATAAAAATAAATTTATAAGTTGATATAGATTAATATAATATTTTAAATTATAAAATTAATACAAAATAAATTTAATGTATCATATAAAATTATATTTGTATGAATCTATTTTTATAAAATATCTTTATAATTAACATAATTCTCATATGAGAGAGGAAGAGAGGCATGTTCTTTGACGTGGAGCATAATGTCATGTAGCATGTTCTTAGCATTACTCTGCAATAGACATCCACTTTGGCCAACATCGATGCATTATTGCTTATGGTTTGGTTTTATAATTGCAAATTTTGTTGGTTTGGTTACCTTGGAAGCATTCATTATCCGACCGCCATGAGAGCTGCTTGAATTTAATAAATGCAGGCATTTGTTTCTTAGTTTCGAAACTAGATCTGGTCAAATTTCTTGGGGGAAATCCCAAAAAAGTAATTGCCAATAACCAAGCAGCATGCTATCTGTTCATGAATTATATCAGAACCGATGCGAAAAGGGCAGTGATGTGCAAATGTTTCACTAAAAACACTTGCTAGATCGCAAACTGTCGTATCCTTATCCTATCATGCAATTACATGATTTTTCTCGTGGAACTCAAATTAATTCCATCAAGAAAACCGTAATTCAGGACGAGAAAAACTCATTGCACATTGCCATGTCAAGAGTGATAATAACAATGTTTACGCAATTTAATAATTCACTTCATCTTGTAATCATCTTCAATTCATGCAATGTAGCTAGTAAAGATGGAGCTGCCTATTCAAGAGATAGCTCAAAATATGAGTTAATGCATTCATCTTCAACTCATGCAATGTAAAAATGCACCAGAATCGCCTCACTTCCATGGTTTATGAAGGTACTGTATCATATACGGCTTTATCATAGCCTTTAAACTTTTGAAAAAAGAAAAACTAGTTTACCTTTTTAACTTTTGTTAAAGCCGGTTATGGATATAACCGGTTAAATACTGGATCCGTAATCGATCTGGACGGATATAATAATTTAGTATCCGTCTGGATCATTCAGATTTTTGGATTTTTAACTAGATCGAAAAAAAATTCAGTCTAGATGTACACCCCTAATATACGCACTTGTCCATGACTTGCATCAAAAGAAAAAATAAAAAACAAAAATGCAAAAGTTTATTTATGAATCAATTGCATCTTCTTATTAATTGCCTTGAAAAAGCAGAAAAATCTCTGACCTTCATTTTCAAGTGTCCAAACGGTCTAAAGACAAACACTTTATTTGACTTTCAAAGTTCATTTGTGTTGCCGGGCATTTTAACTTAGGGCTCGTTTGATTTTTAAGATAAAATGAGATGAGATGAAATTAAAATTAAAAAATTAAATAAAATATTATTAGAATATATTTTTTAATATTATTTTTATTTTAAGATTTGAAAAAGTTGAATTATTTATTTTATTTTGTATTGAAAGTTGAAAAAGTTATAATGATGAGATGAGATGAGATATTTTCTGAAAACAAACGAGACCAGATGCACGCATAGATCATGTCCAAAGTCATTGATCATTTGGGAGCAGGAAAAAAGAAGTGATACATATATACAAAAATCTTATAAAAAAACTTATTTATATAATATATTAAATCTATTTTATAATAAAAATTAATTTATAATTTGTCATTTTATAAAAAAGTTTTGTGTAAATTTTGTGTATATATAGAAACATTTCTTAAAATGAAGTTGTCTCCTTTTAACTTTTGTATCATTTTATTATAAAATAGATTTAATAGATTATAGTAAATTATATGTGAGTTTAATTTTATATAATACATTTATATTTGTTGATATATTTTAGGAGTTATGAAATTTAGCTAGAGTACTGGTTACACCTACTAAAGTCTCTTTATTGACTTTCCACAAAAAGAGGTTAGCAGATGGAGGTTATGAGGAGTAGCCTCCCCCTAGTTCTCTTTCACAAAAAGAGGTTAGCAACATGGAGATCACATTATATTTAGATTATGTTTGGATTTAGAATTGATCTTATCTAATTATTATAAATTTTTTAAATTTTTATATAAAATATAATAAATAATTTAATTTTTTTAAATTTTAAAATAATGATAATATTAAAAAATAATATTCTAATAATATTTTAGTTAACTTTCAATTCATCTCATCTCATCTCATCTTAATTTACTATCTAAATATCACCTTATCATATGAAACATATTTAATTAATAAATATAATAAGACTCATTGTCGAATTAATTCGGCCAAACAAATATGAGGAAAATTAACTATTCATTAATTTTCATTTAAATTCAAAACCTAGAGCGTTTTATGAGTCAAACACATTAATAATAATTAATGATCAGTATCCCTTATCTAGCTGGCTCCTATATCTATGACAAAGCTGGATGTAGAGGAATTATTCAAGCTGACTTTTTTCTTTCTTTCTCGATTCTCATCCAAACACCGAAATGTTTGAATATGATATGCATTGGTGTATAACTTAATTGAGTAGAATCTTCTTTTCTTCTTGCTCAAGAAAAATTCAATATTATTCTCAGCATTTTTTTAATTGTTATTTTTAATCTGGACCCGACAATGAGCACTCAAACATTAATTTTTTAAGTGACCATAACATATGCTAAATGTTTAGTCAAGATTTAAGATTCTTACAAAGGCAGCAAGTGAATTTTTTTTTTTTTTGATTCTAAGATTGATAAACAAAATCATTGTACAATGTTGATTAAGGATCTATTAGAGAACACAACTGTTTTCATATATTTTCAAGCTATTTAACTATTATTTACAAATTTTTTACTACTATTTTCAAACTATCACCAGTATTCACAGATATTATGAGATATTCTTATAGTATCCAAACGATTCCTAAGAGTCTGAAACTTCATTAATGAAATAACTAATAACTCATGAATTGGGGTCAGATTAGGGTTTGACATGCTTACCTAATTATACAATGGGATGAATGTTTTGATAATATATGTTTTTAGATAGTTAAATGTATATATAGTTTGAAAAAATAGGTTTTAATTAACCTATATGATCATAACAAAAAGTCATCTTCATGATGGTATTGAATTGTAAAAAATGAGAAATGTTTCGTTCTTGATAAAAATAAATTTATAAATTAATTTGATTTGATGTGATACGTTAAATTATAAAATTTATTTTTACTATAAAATAAGTCTGACGTATCATTTCAAAGGATACGTTAGCTTATAAATTTATTTTTATAAGATTTCTTTATAAATCTAATACTTTTGTAAAAAAAAAATATATCTCATTTAACAATAATCTTTTACTTAGGTCTTTAAAAGAAAAAAAGTCTTATCCTATACTTTTATTATTATTATTATTTGAAACAATATAATAGATTGTAGGGGCCTAACTTCATTAGTTTAGCCTTCTCATGAATGATTCGGCCCCATGAATGTCGAGTAAAGAAAAAACTAATTAATAACCACAAAAATGGTGGTCCAAAAAGATAGACACATATAATAATGGCTAAATGCGTCACGTAGCTACAATGATTAATGGGTAATCCATTTACCAAGTCAAGTCGGTCCAAGATGACCAGCAGCTTCATTCCCAAATAAAAAGGTCCTCGAGATTTTCTCCTTTCGAAAAAATATTTGTAACGAATTAATTACAACGTACTGAATATATATAATAATAATAATAAGACTACTAATACTCAATCATAGAAGATACGAGTGGAATAATAATTATAATTATAATAAAATACGAGTGGAATATCCATATTTAGAATTTGCATGCAAAAGGTATACAAGTCACCGCAAAAAGTGAATTTTACATTTGCCTATGTGATTTCTCAACTTCGCACTGGAATTTCACACTGAAAATTAAGCGGCGATTTGGAAATCACCGGAAATAACGTCTATTTGCAGCGAGTGCTTTTGCGACGATTTTAAAATCGTTAGAAAATGTATGATTTCTTGTAGTGACATCAAGTTAAAAATTTATTATCTACTGCTTATACATTTTTATTGAAAAATGAATAAGATTGAAAGATGGGTAGAAAATTAAATTTATTTTTTCCTTAAAGTAATTAATCATGTTCATTCATTTTTCAAATCAGATATATCTAGCAAAATTTTAACGAGATCATGTAAGCCAAACTCGAAATATATAAGATGTAGAACATGATGACAAAATCTATGATGTGAATAGATTTAATAATGTCATGTGTTAGGTGATTATTTAATATAATTCTAATGAATTAATAGCTATATAGGTATAAAAGAAAATGTGTTTCGAGTATTTATTAATACGAGTGGATTTTTCAGTTGTTGTTAGTGGGGGCTCGAAAGAGATTGATTGCTTAGAGCTGGGACCACCCTTATAATGAATACCCGTGAGCAATGCAGATGGATGTATCATAATTTTAAGCCTGCTATTTCTATATAATATGCGCTTAATTATTACAGATCATATATAAGTCCATCTAATTTCTTTAATAGAGCATCGATCTGGCTTTGCAACTCGCGCGAGAAGCATTCGAATTTTTGGATTTAGAGTATTGAAATTTGAAAGAAATAAACATCTTAAGTAACTTCTATAGCATTTATATATGAGTAATTTTACATACAATCGTAAAGTATGTAAACGTCACGTAACTACTTTGAAAAAGAGTGAGGTTCACTATTAAAAAATTAATTTTTTTCATGTAGATTTTATTTATTTTTTTCAAAATGATTACGTGACGGTTGTATAATTCACGATTGTAAATATATTTTCTTAACTTCTATAAACTCTATCTTGACACAGAGAAATCGCTCTGTAAAAATAGAATTAAACGACCACTCTTCCAAAGGAAGAGAGGTACTATCAAACTCCGTCCTCCTAAGGAGGAGGAGTAGTATCACTTGCCATCCTCCAAAGGAGGAGCGGGACTCTTCTACTATAGACAATAAATCTAATTGCTTATTTCTTTTTATTATTTACCTAAAACAAAACATCAAAACTGCAAATACGTAGCAGATATTGAAAACTAGATCTACAACAAAAAAAACACAAGGATTGAAAAAAAAACACTGAAAAAGGGGTTGTAGTGGCGTGTGAAGGACATGCGCCACTCTGGGAGTATGCTTGACGGTCGATCTTGAAAGTCCCGGAGTCACTGGCCCAAGAAATGTCATGCGTGGCGTCGGTAGAAAGCTTCTCACGGTGGCACGTGAGAGCCATGTGCTCACCTTCAACCTGCGCGTGCATGTTACGCGCCACTTCACTTGGCTCCACTTTCAGTAGTCTTGAAGATCGGCAGCTGGTGAACACTATGGTGGGGGTGCGTGTGGGCTTTTGGTCACCGAAAAATCCCAGATCGGCGATTTTCCTTTATTTGACCTAAAAAATACACAAACAAAACACAACACAAAAAGAAAAAACTGGGCAGAAGTGAAGGGAGGGAGGGAGGGAGGAGGAGCTGAAACTCCCACCCCCCTCTAGCAGGTTTTAGTTTTGGGAGAGGTTTAGAGAGAAGGGAGACGTTCTCTCTAAAACTTACTGCGTGTCCATTTTGTTGTTTGACTTCTATGCTAGGGACATTAAGGCTGTTATGTAATTCAGATGAGATGAGATGAAATATTTTGAATAGTAATACTGAGATTTTTTAGTTAAGATGAGATGAGATGAGATGGTTCGTAAAAAAATGTATATTTAGATAGTGACATGAGATGAGATGATTTTAACTTTGAAAAATGCTAATTGAACCGATAAAAGTGACCAATAAAAGCAACTGATTGACTTTTTTATTTTATTTTTTAATTTTTTTACTTAATAATTGAGAAAGTAAATATTAATGAATTGATATATATTTTTTTATTTTTTAAAATTATTTAAATATATAAAAAAAATATTAAAGAAAAAGAAGAAAAAAAATAAAAAGTGCATTTGCACTTATTGGTTGAAATCTTTGGTTGTTGTATCGGTTCACGTAGCACTATCCTTTTAAATTTTTGGAGATTAGATAAAGTGGAGGGTTTAACTAATTATTGAAAAGTATTTTTAATCATTGAGTGAAAAATATTATGAATATAATAAAAATAAGTAATATATATTATTAATTTAAAAGCTCTTAAATATTTTGACTTTCTCAAGATATATTTTTTGTAGTTGGCCCTAATTATTTCAATATTTCAAATATGAACACATTTCTTTGGTAAACGAAATTATTCTAATTATAACCTATTTATTATATTATATTTTATGAAATAAAAAATATGTTTTTCTAATTATATATTACAATAAAATAAAAAATTTTAATAGATAGTTATATATATTAAAAATGTGGTACTTATTTTTTTCCCAATTTTTTAATTTGGGATTTTCAAATAGAAACCCAAACTGCAGCCACCTTCAATACTCTCCAAAATATCAATATTATTTTAATTTTTGGTAATTGTTTTGGTTACTGTAGCGTCAAAGTGTTGAAATTTGAGAGATGAACCAACCAAACTTCAAACTTACCGTTTGTTTACGCAGACAAACCAGCCGTACCAACTCAGATGAGAAACAAACCGGGTCTAAATTGATCAGTACTCCCTCTTCAACAATTTAGGGTAAAAAGTTCTTTTTTTTTTTTTTAATTTTTAATAAAGTTAATTTCCTTTGATTGTGGGTCTTGTGTTTTCTTTTTTATTCATCATCCTCACACACTACATTTATTTTTATTTATTTTTTATTTTTTTTAAAATTTTTAAATTTTTTTTTGGTTGTATTCTTTATAAACTAATTAATTTCATCTATTCATAATCCATAGACTACATATTTGATAAAAAAAAAAAAAAAATTTATGTGTAATGTGTGGTGTGAGGATGATGAATATAATTTTTCTATTTGAAATAATGCTAGTTACAACTTATTTATTTGTTTGTTTTTACTTAGTAATAAAAAAATATTTTTTAATAATGTGATTTTTTTAAATGTTTAAAGATATTAAAAAAGTGAATGAAAAAAGAAGCCAAATAGTTTTATCGAGAGAATTTTTTCCTTCTTTTAAAAAAGCATTTATTATTTTAATCAACCAAACAGTTACCAAATGACATATAGTTATTGAGTGGAGCTATTATGCCACCCCACTCGTACCGTTGGGCATGCTGCCTAGCGTTAACTTTTTTTTTAATATTTTTTTAATATATTTAAATATTTTTAAAAAATAAAAAAATATATCAATACACTTAAAATCACTTTTTTAATCACTAAATAAAAAAAAAAAAAGCAAACGGTCAACTAGAGCGGTAAAAGTGGGCGGCACACTATCATTTCCCATAGTTATTTCTACTTTTAAATTGGGGTGGCAAATCGTGCTTTTAAGATAGTATTTGTGTCGTGTCAAATCATGAACATTCGATTATATAAATCAACGCGAATCCAACTCGTTAAACTAATCGTGTCAAATTTCTAAACTTTAATCCAATTAATTTAGATAACTGAACGGGTCGTGTCGTATCACTCGTTTTGATCCATTTAATAATTAAATAAAAATATATTAACAAGACACAACTCATTTAAACCCATTTGTTTCATGTAAATGAGTTGAATTAAAACACATAACTCATTTGACCTGATTAATATAATTTTATATAAACGTTAAAATTTATATTTATTAATAATCACAATATCTTAATATATATAAATATTTTTCAAATTTTAACATATAATAAAACTAATATTACAAACTATATAATAATAAATATGAACATAGGTTTAAAATTAGAATCCTAGCAATAAAAACAATAAAAATATAAGTATATTGAGAAATACTAACATTATAACTTAACAATAATATAATTTTAATTTTGAAATAAATTCTAAATGAATCAAAATATGTTGATTTCGTATTAAGCATGTTGTCCTGTTTATAAATCGTATCTTAACAGGTCAACTCGTTTTGACTCAAACCTATTAATATCAAATTCAAACTAACTAATTTTGTATCGTGTTCGTCTTAGATTCACAGATCGTATAACTAATTTTGTATCGTGTTCGTCTTAAATTCACAGATCGTATCATATAATAACTCCCCCCTCTCCCAAAAAAAAAAACTTTTAAACAGTTAAAGATTTTTTCTCCTTCAGTTACCAAGTGAATATATGCCAAGTGACAGAATGTTGTGTTCAGCCACTTAAGTTGGGAAACATCGAAATTTAAGAAACTCCAACAACGATTATTATAATTTATTTTAAGAAAAATGCTAAGTTGCCTCTTTGTTTTGCCATTAGTTTGATCACTCATCTATTTTATTTTATTTTTTTTTATAATGATTAAAGAAGTAACGGTTAATGAATTTATATATTTTTTAAAAAGTTATTTAAATTTATTTGAAAGAAAAATTAAAAAAACAAAATTGGGTACTCCCAACTTTTCATACTTGACGGCAGAGTAGTGTTGTCCTTTATTTGAAGGAGTTTCATTTTACACGACTGCATCCATCCTGATTTGATTGCTCTCGAGGCTATCGTCTTTATTTTTTTCTTCTTTCTTTTTTATCATTGGGCTTCTTTTAATTGGTTTGCATGATAATAAACAATGTTAAAAGAGTAGGGAGAGGCTAGGGTCCGGATATGGTGAAAATTTTAAATTTGAGAATGAATTGAGATGAGTTGAGATGATTTATGAGTAATAGAATAAAAGTTAAATTATTTATTATATTTTGTGTGAGAATTTAAGAAAATTGTTTTAGATTTTGAAAAAGTTGAATTGTTTATTATATTTTGTGTAAGAATTTAAAAAAATTATAATCATGAGATGAGATTATTTGAAAGAGTTTTGCTATGTACAAACAAGTTTGCGTACTAATTTGCGTACTAATGTTGTTGCCTTCATATTTTAAATTCAAATTAGCATTGTTTTCATTAAAATTTACTTTTTGATCAATCATATTGAATAGATACGCATATTAGTACGCAGAATCGCTTATAATTAATTTTTTTTCATTTAAAATAAGTTGAAGTGAGTTTTGACACGAGCATTCTAAGAAGGGAATAATGAAACCACACACTAGGCAAGCAAATCTCATACAAACATCCCTGATCATGATAATCTCTTATAAATCAGGGGGAAAATGTCAACACAGATAAGAACGAGTTCTGGTGTTGAGTTAATGAATGAGTCTGAAAAAGACAATTAATTTGTATAGCCTGTCAAGATGATGTTAAGAAAAAGTATAAACACAAATCATTTGGAGAATATATGCTTAGTTGAATTGGAATGTTAGATATATGTTCTATCTTCCCGGTAAAACGATTTGTTTCGTCTTGGATGTCTCTAGAAACTGTCGCCCAGCCATGGAGATCGACTAGCGACAGAGAAAGACTAAGGGCGTCGGGTGCAATGGGCCTATAACAAACGTGTAGGAAAGTGAGAGCCTCGAGGCAGGGCTGCGATGGCTTGCAGGAGAGAGAGAGAGATGGATTTGCTTGTCTGGTGTGCGCGGTTCCATTATTCTCCTCTTAGAATACGTGTCGAAATTCTATTAGAGAGTGTAAAAATCTCTTATTCACCGCGTCTGGTTTGAAGTTAATCTTAAAAGAGTAATATTATATATCATACTTTTATTATTTTGTATGTAAAATATTGTACTTTCATTATTTTTGGGATATCTCTAATTTTTTTAAAGAAAATTTTTAAGATTGATAAAACTTAGGTTCCGTTTAGTTTCATAGATGATCTCAAACTATCTCATCTCAATATTTAAACACTATTTAAATACTAACATTTTTCAATTTCAACTTTTTTAACTTTTTATATAATCATTATAACTTTTCTAATTATCTAGAAAAAATACAAAAAATAATTTAATTTTTTCAAATCAAAAAAAAAAATAATAATAAAAAATTATATTCTAAAAATATTTTAACTTTATAATATTTTTATTATTTTTTTTTCTCATTTTTCAAAACTTCATAAAATATCTTAATAGAAACTATTTAATTATTTACAATTTATTTCATTATTATTCATATATTTTTTTATTCCATTTCATTTAATCTCATATGTATAACGAGATTTTTGTTAAAAACTGTTTTTGCAAGGAGGTAAGCTCATATGACAACTGCAGTGATCCCAACTGAAAGCTCACTTCATGAGATTTTAAGCAAAACACACGAGTATGGTACTTAGGCCCAAATCGAGATAGTTCCATCCTGAGCTTCTGCCCGAAAGAAATTTGGGCTTTATGGATGTGTGCTGGGCTCTTTCTTCCAATTTAACCTATATAACTATTAGACAAACAAATAAAAAAACACCCAGTAAATTATTTTATGTATGACGAGGCACCTCAAGTACGGTGTGAATGTAACATAATTTTAACAAGTTTTACTATTTATCATCTCCACACATCACACATCACACATCTCATTTATTTTTATTTTTTAAATTTTATTCTTCCTAAACTAATTAAATTATTATACTCATAATCTATATACAACACATATTTGGTAATAGAAAAAAAATAAAAAAAAAAATAAAAAAAAAAGTTATATGTGGCGTGTGATGTGAAGAAGATGAGTAGAAATTTTCATTCGGTTAAACTTCGGACGGGAATTTTGCTAAGGAAACGTGGCCAGTAGAGATTGTTTATACCTAAGGTTCAAAACTAACTTGAAGATATATCACCAAGACCAATACTAATCTCCATTCTTATGCAATCAAATGGGAGATCAATAGATGGATAATCGTTTTGTTATTCAAATTAAGAATGATACTCAATGTAAGGAGATTTTTCCTCCTCTAGGCTCGAGTAACAAGCCCATGAGGGACCTCAAGGGATGGGGGGAGAGCTCAACCCGGCCCAACAACCCTCTTCTGAAAGAAGTCAATGGACCTCCACAAAGTACTTGGCCTGTAAGCAAAATCGACCCCATGAAACAACCCTCACGCGGGAACGATAGGGGCAGATGAGATTCCCTGCCTTGACACGCCCCAATGACACCTAACCCTCGAGAACCTGTACAAGTAGGTGGGTGAGAGATGCGGTTGACTATTGATCTCTTGACAGAAGGTATGGAGAGACTTGACAATGATTACTGCAAGGCTAAGTCTAGTTAGAGAGTCATGCCGCATTAATGACGCCACTCCTTAGACTCCACGCTGCATTAATTGCGCCATCCCTAGAACCACGCTACATTAAAAGATTCTAACTAAACAACAGTCAAAATGACATGAGTCCCCTAAGGTAGGGTATGAGATGTCCACCTTAGAAACCTCATATAAAAGCCGACCCATAGGTACAAAGAAGATTCTCTAAGCTCTTGCACTTTCGCACAAATTACTAAAGAGATATATTGACTTAAGCATCAGAGACACCCTGGCCTCCTCTCAGCTCCCCTTTTCTTTGTTTTCTTGAGTGTATGTGTAGGATAAAGACTTTGTCTGAGTTGTTGGAATCCGGCCCAAAGGTATACGAAACAAGACGTTAACACTCAAAATTAATCAAATTGAACAATCATGTAGCTTGATTTTAAAGAGTAATATTACATACAAATTTAGCATGTGTAAATTTTATATAGATCCTTTGAAACAAAGTGAAACCTATCATGAAACAATGAAATTCTATATAAAGTTTCCATTTTTTTTCCCAAGGACCTGCGCACCCTAAATTTATAAATCGTTATACAATTTCATTACAAAAACTTGTCCACAATTTAATAATATGTTTAAGTGTGAAAAAAAGAATTCCAAAGCTCTTTGGACGTAGTTGCATGGGATATTCATCACGATTCACAAAATGTTGGCATTTTCATATTTTTATATATATGTACATACATTTATATATATCGAAGTGATATAATTTTATGTGATATGTTAGCTTTATTTTATAATAAAAGTAATTTTATAATATAACGTACCAATTTGTAAATTTACTTTTATAAAATTACTTTCTCGCCCAAGCATTAATTCTCGTATATAATATATGTATTATGCAATCTCTTCCTTCCTTACAAGGTAAGCTAGTCGTTACCTTTCCCTCCCAATTCGAATTTTCACAAACCAACCCACAGCAAACCTCTTTAATTTGTATCAAATCTCACTCATCCTTTCCTTCCGTAGAACGAAACAGTACGCCACTGCAAATACTCCAAATCCTTACACACAGAAAGAATTGCTTTCTCCAACCCAACAAAGCCATTCTTTGCTCCTTTCTCATGTCCGTCTTCCTTATTGCATTCCTTCACCGACTTGATTAATTTGTTGATATAAACCCATTAATTCTTTTCAGAATCAAACGCTCACCCTGAAAGCAAAAATCCGAACCCAATCGAACATTTAAGTTCACGACTTCTGATCATCATAATCATGTCGTTGAGCCCTCCTCGTTTGCGAAACATGAATGGCACCCGGAGGACCTTTAAGCTTTACTGGTGCTACCTGTGCCACCGGGCAGTCAGTATTTCGAGCACGAACTCGTCGGAGATCATTTGCCCACGTTGTTCCGGGCAGTTCGTCTGTGAGTTCGACGCAGCAGGGCCAAGGCACGTCGTAGATTTCAGAGGAGGTTACAATCCCTCCCCCGAAAACCGTCTTCTGGAGGCTCTCGCTCTCCTGCTTCACCCGCCCATCAGGTTCTTCAGTGATGTCTTGCTGTATAACCAAGAAACTGAATTTCGAGGCCGTCCCTCTTTTTCGCCGCATTTCGAGATGGGAGATCACCGGGACCCAGAAGCTGAAACTAGAGCCAGGCCACGTACAAGGCTGCGGCATCGAAGTCTCGACGGAAGAGAGAACCCGAACCTGCGGGAACGTCGTATTCAAGAATGGCCTCGTACTCGGTTTGTTCGTAGACCTTCGGATCCTTCCGACCTTTACGCACCCATTCTGCAGCCGGAAATTCCAATTCCAGTGACTTCCGGAGTCGATCCTAGAAATTTCTTTCTCGGGCCAGGGCTAAACGAATTGATCGAGCAAATAAGTCAAAATGATCGGTCCGGGCCCCCTCCGGCACTTGAGTCTACAATCAACGCAATACCAACCGTGAAAATCATGGCGAACCACTTGGCCAGTGAGTACTCGCACTGCCCTGTGTGCATGGACGAGTTCGAGGTTGGTGGAGAAGCAAGAGAACTGCCCTGCAAACATATTTACCACTCGGATTGTATTGTTCCTTGGCTGCGGCTTCACAATTCTTGCCCCGTTTGCCGGCACGAGGTGCAGACGCCGCCATGTGTAGACAATATTGAACGAGACATTACATTCACCGAATCTGAGGATTCTCATGGGGGAGGAGGGGCAGGAGACGCCGGAGCTCGAGGCGGAATCAAGATGCCCCTAATTTCTTTCCCTTCCGTTTTAGATTCGGACGAGATGATAATTCTACATGGAGATGAAACTGTTGCTACTTCTCGCAAAGGTGATCGTTAACTTCTTATTCCTTTATTCAGCATGCAGACATTAACATGCTTGGAGACCAAAGAACTAGATCAACGCCATATCTATGAATACAGAAAAATTAAGCTTCTTTTCTTACTGTTTGGTTTCTGAGCTCTCTGTATTATTACAATTTGATAACTGAATATCTTGTGGGCGCTGCATGGCTTCTCAATGAACACAGCAAATTAAAGCTTCAATTTTAAAAGAACTTTTTAGAACATAAACTCAAATCCCAAAGACCCAGTCGGATATTAACAAGTACTAGAAGACTAGTACCCCATTGAATCTGGAACAAGCTAGATTGGTACTAGATATAAACTGCGCGCATGCACCAGGGATGGTGAAGCGTGCTGTCCAATATCTTTTGCACTGGATTCATCTTTCTGCCTTTCTTTCGTTTTTTCCCCAGCAGTTAATTCATGGTGGAGTTCTTGCCCTATATATTCTTTAGCACTTGATTGTCGCTGCATGCTTACGCTGGAAACAACTCATATGATCCACTTTATTGTTCAACTTTCTCTAGGAATTTACGTGCGTTTCTAAGCAGGAATAATGAAGGGGGCGCATCTGGGGAAGAGTGAAAGACAATATATATATATATATATATATATATATATATATTTATATATAGTGAATCGGTGATGTATCATCCGGTTAGTGAATAATTAGCCCTTCCATTCTTAATCTGATCATGTTTTAGTACCCAGGCCTACTGTCAACTTTATGCTTAATTAATTGTAAATTATGAGGAGTGGTTGTCAAATTTTCAGCTGACTTAATGCATGTTCTTTGTAAATGCTATTAATCCAGTTGATCACAATCCTAGCACAAATAAAAGTTGCTTGTTATAGACTCGAAATTGTTACAAGCATCCTTCCTAGCTTATTGGCAGATAAATTAAACTTGATATGGAATATTAGATTTATGAACTTTATAACAATAATAATAATAATAAAATTTTACAATCTAGCATAGTATATTAAGGGTTTATATGATAACACAACTGAAATACATGCGAAGAGTTTGTACACTTAAAACTAAATAAAAAATTACTCTTAAATATCTAAATATTCAAAGACCCATCATCAATCAGATTCGTACCAGTTTATTCATTACATGATTGAAGTTACTTTAGAATTTACAAAACCTTGTCAACCAGAAAAGCTTCCCCCCTACTTGTTTAGTTAGAGAGTTGTATGAAATGCTGTGAAATTTAGTTGCACTAACCAATTAGTATCACTTCTCTGTTCCGCAGGTGTAAGCTGGTTTCTGTCGATCATAGTGCATGCTAGCTTCATGCTTTCCAATATTTAGAAAACCTCGTAGTACCTCTGCGATTAAATAAGTTAAGCTTGTTCGTTGGCTTAATTGTCAATGTCAGTGAAATGGGTACTGGTAAATCAATTACCATTATTTCTCCGGAATATTGCCAGTTTCTAGTGCTGTACATTGTCTGTATATACGACTAATCTACATTCTGTGTACATGATATTGGGGCTGTCACTACAACAAAAATTTGGTTGAGACAATTTTGTTTGGAACCAAATGAAAATCATCCCAAAAAATGAGATGAAGGGACGAAATTCAGAGTTCGTTCTAAAAAAGACTGAAACATGTTGACCGGCTATATGTAAGGACAATAAATTTCATCATTAATAAAATAACAGTTCGAACATGGTAAATAAATTGGCGGGTTAAGCGCAGAAAATTGATTTTCGTTCAAACATACCACTTTACCGTTCGAATATGTAGATCATTAATGCTCGAATGTGGATAATAGCGTTCGAATAGTTATTTTTCTTTTGAATGGTATATGTGTTGTTCAAACGCTAATATTAATTTTAATTAAATAATATATAATAGAAATCACCAATTAATTTATAAAAAGAAGATTTAATTCATAATTAATTAAATTTACCAAACATCAAATAATTTCCATAACAAAAACAAAAGAAAATATAAATTAAATATACATAATACTAAGATTCTAACTCTCTACACACATCCTCGACTGAAACTAGGTGTGTCTCTAGCTGTGTTAGTCGAGTACAAATCGTGACCTGAGTCTCAAACATGAAATCATCTCCGTAAGTAACTCAAAAATGGTAGCAATAATCTCTCTACGTAAGTCGTAGAAGGCAGTTTGGATCTTCGTATGTACTGCAGCGACCATCTTTGAAATCTGTGCGTAGATCTCTGCACGCACTATATCTGCAATCTGGTGAGGAGTAACAGTACATGATGCCTCGGGCTGTGTGGATGTCTCACCAGTAGATACTCCATAATTTTTCGGGTGTGCATCTCTGGCCTGAGTATCGACCGACTCATCCCTAGGAGCACGATGACGAAGTCTCGAGTGCCCAGTGCTCCGTGACAGGTGGAGGAGTTGATTGGTCCAATCGACTCCCGGATACACTCAACAATATTTGGCAAGACCCAGACCTGTAATAGAAGTCGCGTGATGAGGATCCCAAAAGGCAAAATATATGTCGTAATGTAGGAAGCCTCTGATAGAATCCTACTGAATATATAACCCACTAGATCGATAGGCACCATACGAGCGATGCATATCATAAACTTCGCCCGATCAATGCCAACCTTTGTCTTGTGCTGCCGAGGATCAATATTGTTGGTGATGATTAAGTTCATAATCTTGAAGAAAAAAGATAAATCAATTGTTTGACCTCATGATCCGCGAGGCCATCGATCTCATCTCTATCAGAGCCCTCGTCGTCAGTCGTCTCCCCATCGAAGCCCTCATCCTCGTCATTTGCAAACGTTGGATGTCGATGAAATCAACAAGTTTGTCTGCTGAAAATATAAATGATGCTCCCCGTACAGTGATTGTATATGCATCATCAACATCTCGACTGGAGCCATCGAGCTCTCTATAAAACTCAGTGACGATGTCGATGTATGACATGAGGTGGAACGACTCATCCCAGTGGTCTAGAATCAGTGTCCATCCGTGCTTCACGAAGATGGACGCTAAGGAACTCCCCTCCCAGAGAAGATCTTGAAAGTCAGAGATCTTCACCTGACGCTCAATAACACCGTCTGGCCTATAAATGTATCACCACTAATACTAGAGGAAGTTTTCAGCCTTGATCTGCTAAGCTTCCTTCTCATAGAAGACATTTTCAACCTGAAATTTAAATAACAAAATTAAGAAAATTAGTTATAAAATATCAAATATAAAATAGTGACAAAATTATATAATAACTAAAATAATTTAAAATTATTTACTCTTAAGCGTTTGATCGAATTATAAGGCATTCGAATGGCATAATGCAATTTAAATTAACCGTTCGCACAATGTTACATATATTCGAATGGAAACAATAGTGTTTATAAGCTGCATCACATACTAATCGCAATGGAGAGTGGACTCATCCCTATACTCGTAAAAATTATGTAAGTATTAAAATATATTTTAATTAAACATATTTGAATATTTGTGACAATATTAATTCTTTATGTTGTGTGCATGATAAAATGGTTACCCTACGTGCTGAAGACTGAAACTGTGTGCGATCAAAATTCCTCAACAAGTGATGTTGAAATTTTTACACAAGTTATGGGTCAACGCTCAGGATATTTGAGGGGCTTGGGTCGTTGTGTAAAGCCTTCTAATTCTTCCTCAACGTCAAGTACCTTTATAGTGTTAGATAATGTGAATTCCATGATCGAAGAATTGACTGCAAAACAACATAAGTTAGAGGCTCAATTGGCGAAACAAACAGACATCAAGATGCACATGAAACAACAAGAAGAACAGCAAGAAGAGTTTAGGAAAGAGATGCAACTCCAAATGTAGATGCTTATGCAACAGTTCAGGCCTCCAAACAACTGATTTTCGTGTTTTGCATAGATTTTTGAGATTTAGTTATAAAATCTGTACGGATGATATTATTAGTATTCTTACTATTTTATTTGTTTAGTTCGGATTTATAATAACTAGTTTTATTTGTTCTGAATAATTTGTAATGTATTTTTTTAAATATAATTTAATTATGCCTATTTTGTTTTAAATTTTTGGTTAAAATAAAACATTAACTGTTCGAACGTCCATGAAACGTTCGAACATGGCTACATCGGAAACAACCGTTAGAACATTACATGATACCATTCGAACGATTGTTAATTGGAAAATCGCTCGATCCTTTCATTATACGTTCGAACATCTTACTCAATCCGTAAAAATATAATTTTCGTTCGATCATCAATTTGTTTGTTCGAACGTTCCTTCATGTCTATTTGGTCGAATGAACTAGTATTGATCGACCACCCATGTAGGATACATTTGAACATACTTGTTGATGTCGTATTTCACAGCTCGAGCAGTACCGCGATAACCAAGCCCACGCCACCTACAACTAAGAGGGAAAAAAGGCTCCAGTGACGTCTGGGGTCACTTCGATTCCAAAGTCACTGAATAATCCTCTGCTGACCAGAAAAGCTCAGAATATTAGAGATAATAATAAAGGGTTTCTAGAGAGAGCCCTCCTATAGAAGGGATGGCTGTTATTTTATACCTGATTCGGGATCCACAGCCGATGGAGATTGTGGCGTGTCAGGTTGTACCTAAGTCAAACCAGCTACCACTCATCCCTTGCTGCAATAGTGTGTCAATTCGTGGCTTTGAAAATTGAGGGAGATCATGGCATGTTAGGCCGTGCTTGGTCAGACTTGTTGCCACCTTTCTGCCAGGGTTAGGTGTCAGGTCGTGGCCGAGCCGTCTTACGTACTTTGGTGGCATGCCATTGCGTGCTGGGCCTTTTGACACATGGATTGAATGCGATGTGCCTTGAGTCTGACGAGGCCATAATGGGGCACATCCAACCGTCTACGTACAGTAGGGCGTCCTGCATAGTGCCATACGATGGGGCTTGGTAGGTTGCCGAGTCTTGAGACGCTCTCATTGGCGTATCCGAGCTCAGTGCCGAAGCCTTCCCTGGTAGGTTTGCGGTTATGGGCTCGGCACGTGATCCTGCACGGTGCCATAAGGTAGGGCTGGGTAGCTTGTCGAGTCTCGAGACGCTCTCATTGGCGCATCGGAGCTCAGTGCCGAAAGGCCTTCCCGAGTAGGTTTGTGGTTCTGGGCTCGGCACACACTCCTTTGGCCCGGGCTCTCAGCCCATGGCAGGGTCTCGTCTAAGGGATTGGGGTTCCGTAACTTGACCTCCTTAGTCCTGGGCCCCTCTGGAATGACCCCCTCCCTCACAATACTTATACGTTTGAAATTTTTTGTTGGCGTTCAAACTCCTTTCTGGGATGAAATTTAGCCATCCCAGAAAAAAAAAATGGTCGTTCGAGCGTGTTCTAATGGTCTAGCAAATGTTCATCCCAAAAGATATTTTTTAGGACATTGATATTGGGACAATTGAATTTCATCCCAGAAAGGAGAGTGGAAATTTAAAAAAATTGAATTGTTTATTGTATTTTGTGGGAAATTTAAAAAATTGTAATGATTAGATGAGATGAGATGGTTTGTATAACCAAACGAGGCCTAATCTAAAAGTTCAAAATCCATCATCGATAAGAATTGTACAAGGATATATCCAGCTCAGGGTTTATTGATTACATACATAATTGAAGTTAATTTGGATTTTACAATACCTTATATAATGCACAAGAAAAGTCTTGTTTAGTTAGAGAGTGGTATAAAATGTTATAAAAAAAAGGAAATTTACCTGCACGAATCAATTAGTATTACTTCTTGATCTGTTTTGCAGGCCTTCAATTGTAAAAAAAAAAAAAAAAAAAAAAAAGATTAGTGTCGCAATTATTTTTTAGTGTCGTTTATGAATCAACACAAGATGGTCGGTAATACTGCATCTCAAAAAGCTTTTCGTGTCCAAATGAAATATCATCGCAAAAAAGTGTACATTTGCGGCAAAATTGATTGCTGCTAATGGAGGAATGGAGCGATGTAAATGACATTCCAAACGGTAAGAAAAAATCCTATTTACGGCGATGATACATATCGCCACAAATAGTCTCAAATGTTGTCGCAAAAAAGTATAACTGAAAATTATGTTCTGCTGTGAATGTTGCAAAAATTTTTGTTGCAGATACTTATTTGTGGCGATTATTTTTAATGCAAATAAGTATTTGCTACAAAAAGTAGTTCCGACTAACAAATATCGCCGCAAATAGTATGTTACAAAATAAAAAAAATAGTATTGAAACAATATACCTAAAAACAGTGTGCATCTTACATTATATTACAATCCATAAAGCAATTACACAAAGTACTTGCTTTATATTCTAAGCAATTACATAATATTACAACTCATAAAGTAATTACATTGTATTACAATCCATAAATAAGCAATTACATTATATTTTAAGTGTGCAACTTTAGACTTCTCAATGCATACCAAAGTACAAAATCTGTAAGCATGTATAATCAAGTTCAATATACTTGTAGAAATCTCTGTGAGCGGGTTAAAACAAAAATTCTAAAGATATAAGAGCAAATGAAATGGGGAAGACAAGAAGCATGTACATGAAATATTCATCTAAACTCAAGAAGCATAAAACACTTCGATAGCATAAATATGTATCCATGGCAAAAGACTAATAAGCTTCATACACACTCATAACTAATTATACAACCCAAAGCCAAATATCACTTTAATATTTATTACCAATTCATATCATTCCATTCCATCATTCCAAATACCCAACTCAAATTATAACACATACTAACATATTTACTACCCATATAAATCAATCCACCCAACCTTTACAAACACTTTAACCAACTTACAAGACTCTTGGTAATACATACATATTTCCAATTGCAACTCAACATAAACACACATGCTCCATAACAAGTTTCCAATCACCACCTCAATTCTTCATAGTTTATTGAAACCTACACATTTCATGCATAAAATCTGTCCATATCATTTATACATCTACACAACACAATCACAAAGCTTTATAAGCTTTATATGCAACAACAGCAATCCCAACACTTCACAAACTTTTGATCCAACCCATTGCTTCACATATTAAACACATGTACATCACAATTACACATTCACTTCTTCTCAATTATCACAATCTATACATTCAACATATATAAATACAAATCAGCCCATACTATCAATTTCTTGAACATATAAACTCCATAAACCCTAACCTACCAATTTGTAAAACTTTGCTAGCTCAACTACAAACTTCTTTATAAGTTAATGAAATCAACACCATATCTTGCAACTGCACACATATAATTAAACTCATTATCCATTTAAACTCAATATACAACAAAACAATACAAAAAACACATACTAAATTCATGGTCCGTTCTAACTCCACACATAACAAACTAACATAACCTACTACTTTAAAATCTCCATGCTTCACCTACAACTCCATTTCAACCCCAACCACACCTCACTTCTTCTAAGTCTACCACAATCATCACAGTCAATATACATAGAAAATCTGTCAAATTCAACACAACACCATTTCAACTTCACAACATAACATTTTCTAAATGTAACGGGATGAAAAATATACCATAAACTGAAGGGATGCCGTGTGATGGTTCTCGGTGGACTTGCACAGTTGAGGTAGAGGAAAAGTTTGGTGCACGACAGTATCGGGACTTGGTGGCTCACGGTGGTGTTCAAAATAAAGGATGTGGTGGTGGAGGTCTCAGGCTGCCATGGTTAGAGGCGCTGATAGAGAAGTTCAGGGGTTTTCGATGGTGGTTCATAGTTGAGCAGGGGTTGTTTGGAGGGGCTTAACATACAACAATGGTTGTTGGAGGAGGGGCTGAGAGAGGCGTTGGGATTAAGACTGTTCACCTGTGTTTCGGACCGGGTACTCGGGTATACCCTACCCGGAACCCGAATGAATCCGAGTTTCAGGTTGGACTGGGTTTTTTTTTTCTTTAAACAAAAGGCAATGTGATTATTTTTTTTTCAATAAAAAAATAATTTTGAAAACATTTTTTAAAAATCTAAAAGGCTATATTTTATTACAATTGTTTCAAGAAAAAATGTTGTTAAAAAACATATATTATATATATATATATATAAAGCCTATATCTTATTAATATTTTTTCAGAAGGTGATGTTAAAAACCATAATACTAATACATTAAACATTGTCTATAATAAAAAAAATATATCAAAATGGAAAACTAAATTTATGTAAAAAATAGTTAAAGCTATGAGAACTAATTAACTTGTTTTTAACTAAAATGCATGTAAAAAAAAAAACAAAACCCAAAAGCCCAATATTCTTCATGTAAAATGCATGCGGCATACACGATGCGATCCACTACACATTAGATTGTTTGATATTTATACATTACATTACAAAACATAATATGTTGCTTTAATCAAAGTCCCATACACAATAACAAACATAAACTAATTTGCTAAGAACCTTCATGCTACCATTATCCCCAGAGGACTATTGAAATTGACATTGCTCTTTGGAAGTCTTCTCATCCCTAGTCCAATATAATAAATATAGAAATTTAGCATCTCATACCACAATAATAAGAAATATTAAAAGCTAGACAGTGAAGCTTAAAACAAGAATTTTAGGAGCCCTTACAAAAAAAAGCGTTATTGCACATTCTATATTTATATATATATATATATATATATATATATATATATGTCTGTGTGTTTGTGTAACACCCCGGTCTCGGAGGGGTCAGAGAGTTACTTCTTGTCACTTAAGCTCTCATTTCAACAATATATTTATAGACTCCAAATTCTCAATGTCATCTAAAAACTATTGTTTCAAATCAACTACCTCAATATAATCAACCTCCCAAAATATCAAGTCATTAGAACCCGATAAAATCACTTAATAAAATTTGCCAATACTCGAAACCTTCTATGCTTAATCTATCATACTTAAATCATTTCACCCATGCTCCATAATCTTGATCCTCAATTGAAATATTCAAATTATCTGAAAAAATTGTGGATATAAGGGGGTGAGTTATTAACAACTCAGTAAGCAGAGAACATATACTAGTATGTAAACGTGAGCATTTAGATAATTCAGAATATAGAACAAAATATTTACTTTTAAAATGCAGAATCTGAAACATGTTATATAAAAATATCAGAGCGAAGTTTTGAGAAAATATTCTTATTCAAAAATCGTTTGGCATATCATAATTTGAGACATCATCTTCATTTCGTATCAGAGCATCACATCTAGATAGAGACCACATTTAACCCTCGTAGTAGGGTTATAAACCACCATTATATCCGTGGCGGGACCGTATACCACTATTATACCCGTGACAGGGTCGTATACCACTATTATATCAGTGGCGGAGCCTTAACGAAACAAATCATAAACATAACAGAATCAGATACAGATATAGAATAAAAAAAGTCATGCCAAAAGTTTTTAGATGCCACATCATATCAAAACAGAGTATTGAATAGATTTAGATCATTTAACGTATTTAAAAATAGATTCAAAACATCTTCACTTATTGAATGCAAAACTTTTCTGATCTCATATTTGCTCTTTTTCACAGTTCAGAAACAAAATGCTTAAATAAGCTCATATCTATACCAGTCATGACAGAAAATACTTTTTTCTTATACAATGTTTCATAAGTAATGCAGAACACATAATTGAGGTTGTTTTCACATTTCTTTTCAAAACATATAATGCACATTTTCATAAAATTAACCTCAGTAATTTCTTTTATGCAAAGTCTAGTATAGGAACCCCGCTTACCTCAACTTTTTAATTTCTTTGAATTTTCCCACGACTGTGCCAAACAAATATCAATCGTCACCTAAGAAAAATAGACACCTAACTTACGTAAATTTTCAATAGTACGCAACTATCTTATTAAGCATGGACTTTCTAATTAAAACCCGGAATACTTAAATAACCTAGACTTCATTTAGCTTATAATCATAACCCAAAAACATCATCATTCTCCACATACTTCGATTTTCACATAATTTCTCCTATTAATCGATTAATCTCTAAAATATTCTCAACCCTAAACCATCTAATTCTCTTGATTTATTGTAGGAAATAATAAATCATAATCAATAAATTATTCTATGATCAACACTAACTTGGAAAGGGGTATTTTGGTAATCTCGCTTAAGAAACATCACTTGGTATATGAATTTCACTTAACGTTTTGTATTGTATAAGGGAGGGTGGCATTACCGTGAGGCAATGGCTGTGGCTTTAACTAGCTTTGACCGTGAACTTCGGCGTGGGTGAGCAACAAATGCTGTCCAGGGCGAAAGAACATGAAAATGAGAGAGAGAGAGAGAGAGAGGGAGAGAGAGAGAGAGAGAGAAAGAGAGAGAGAGAGAGAGCAACTTACGTATGGTGGAGTGAGTAACTGAGGTGATGGTGGCATGGGGAGGTAGTATGACCGAGCTGTGGCCGTTTCTGTCGAGAATCGATGGCTATCAATGGAGGGACGTGGGGAGGGGATTTCTTGCTCTGTTTTAGGGTGCAAACACAAAGATGACTTCGGTTCTTTATACAGGTGGCAGCTGATTTCGTGTGGGCTGGGAAGTGGGGCTATCACACTGTGGTTTTGACTCGAAGGAGGGCACATGGTGTGAGGTTGGTTTTGCGGTAGCTAGGTATGCTGCGATTTGCTGTTGTGGCTGAGGTTGTGTAGGGGCTTTTCGTGTGGGGTTGTTGCAAGATGGTGGTTGGCAACGGCTGAGGTTCACAGTTTGCCCATGGGTTGGGCAGTCCGTGGTGGTTTTAGCTACATGGCTATCAGCTTAAAGGGAAACTTCCGTGATTGGGGTGGATGAATTTTGGCATGGGATGGCTCTCAGTGTTTGGCTTACGGCAGTGTTGTGGAGGAGCAAGGTGGTTCCCTCCCGATTTGGCTTTCTAACTGGCAATGTGGGGGTGGGACTCAGAGAGATTGAGCTTCGGAGGGAGGATCACGGTGGTTGAGTGGGGTGTTGGTCTTCACTCATGGTACCCAACAGCTTCAACGTCTATCAATTTGTGATGGTCTCACTGTGTAGTGGCGTGGGCCTTCATGGGTTGGGGGGGCAAGTGCAATGCAATAACAACGATTTGCCATAGGAAAAATACATCTGACGTGGGATTTCTGTGAAACTAAAAAACCCTAGATTTGATGATGAAAGAAATTACGTGCATGAGTTTAAATATGTAAAAGGCAGTTGGTTCAAGGAATTTTAATGTGAATGGGACTCTAAGATTGTAATCCTAGTGTTCTTGAAATTGCACACACTTATAGGCCTGGACTTCATAAATAAAGTGGGCCATAATTCTCATGTCCAAACAAAATCCATTGTCCAATAATATCTTTGAGCCTTCAGAAAAAAAATTCTTGGCCCAATTCTATTTATTTAGGCCCACTTGCTCTATGACTTATTTATTGGGCTTTTGTCCAATCATTGAGCCTAATGAAACTCTTATAATTTACAATAAAAATTTATGGGTCCGGGGTCTTTCCAAAGTTACCCGACTAATCTAATTTGGGCTTCTATAAGTATTGGCCAATTGATATTCTCCAAAATCATCAACTACACCTTAGTATTTTTTAAAAAATTAAATTTCGGCCTATGGGCCTAACTAAGTTTCAATAAATATTAACTTGCGGGCCTATCTAATACAGCCCATTTAACCTATTTTAGGCCCAAAAATTTACCCATCTTTCATCCCATATAAATTTCGAGTCGAGGTAGAGTCAATGGTTTAGTGGGCAGCTACTAATCATGTTTTTGGAAACCCACCCCTAGATAAAATTCCTAGTTACTTTTTGTATATTGACAGTGGAAAAGATCCACCTTAAATATTTGTACCTTTAAATTTTATTTATAATATGCTCAATTAGAAAAAACAAAACAAAACGAAAATTCGAGTCAAGTCATCATGGTTTGTGTGTGCGTGTTTAAGTGGGTATGTGTGGTGAAGTCTTGCCTGTTAAACTTGTGCCCTCTATGTATCAAACTGAGCCTCTGTGCAACAAACACTTTCACTTATTGTTGGACACAAGCTTCGAATCTTGGAAGAAAGTAAATCATCCTGCTACAAAGCATATAATGAGTTATGACACCCATCGAAACAGTGCATTCATATCGTTGAAATCAAAGAAAACACAGAGGAAGAGAGATTTTTCACTCGTGATGCATGTGTTGGTGACTAACAGACTAGCTGGGAATCATATATCTTCATAAATGGGGAACCATAAGGACAGTTCAAAACTTTCCCATCACTATATCTTATTCTCTAGCATGCCTTTCCCTGACCACCAAACCAGACTAGGGGTAGGCAGCGGGGCCTCGCCCCTGCCCCCGCTGCCCCGCCCTGCTTCCACTCCGCCCCTGTTTAACGAGGAGGAGCCCCCCGTTCGTCAGATGCGAGGGGCGGGTGGCCCTGCCTGCATCTGACCCCCAAGGCAGGGGCGGGATAGGGACGACTCCCGCCCTGCCCCGCTTATATATATATATATATATAATTATATATATAAGTATATATATATGTATAAAATAACCCGGGCATGAAACGACGTCGTTTCATGCCTGGCATTTTTTTAAATATATAAATAAAGAAACGATGTCGTTTCGTCAATGGAAAAATGACGTCTTTTCGTTATTTGTTTAGATCCCCCCAACGAGATTACCGTACCCAAAAATTGAATCTTTGTGTGTGTGTGTGTGTGTCGCTCCGTTGCTTGCCGCTTGGTCTCTTACGTTTTGCAATCTGCATCTCCGTCGCCGTCACCGTTATCGTAGTCTTCGCCATACCTTTCCATGACTCTGTCTTCATTTCCGTCACCGAAGGTAAGAAACCCTAAATCTACTTTAATTTTTTGTTATATTTATTTAATGGAATGGAGATTGGAGGAAAGATGAGGTTTAATCAGAGATGGAAGATGAGATTTTGTGAATTGTGTGTTGTGGAGACTTGATTGTGCATGTGGTTTGAATGATTGATGAACAATGTGTACTGTGTACTCGTGTGTGAATCTGTCTGTGACTCCATGGTTTATTTTTTCTTTTTCTTTTCGAAATACCTTAAAATAATTTAGGGTTTCGATTCACCCCAAAATGTGGGAAACATCAAACATTTTCAAGGCTCTAACATTTTTAAATGACTGTTTTTTATATTTTATAAATGAAAAATGTTATTATCAGAATATAGTATAAGAGCTAGATGATTTAAGGATGATGAAAAATATCGTATTATTTTATATAGACGGATGAAATTGAGATATCAGTGTCCTTTAGAGGTTTTATTTAAATTTAAATTCCAAATTAGAAAGATATCGAACCATTTTAATTGAGTATTTTTTTTTTTATATACTTTCACATTCTTATATGTTTATGTAAAAACTCTTTACAACTTTTATAACCCGTACGTGGCTAGCTAGGCCATATAGAAATGTATGAGAATTAACCATAGAGTATCCAAACAGATATCTGGTGGCCAAGCATTTGGCATTAGATTAGCCATTCTAATCTTTAAAATTTGACTAATATGTAATCTTTTTACTTTTAGACAATCACTTAAAATTTGAAATCTACATTAAATTAGCCATCACACTTTTTATAATAATAAAATATTATTATTTTTTTATTACTTATATTTATCTGATGATTTTTTATTTAATAAATACTTTTTATTTTTATTTTGATAATATCCAATAGCGTCCAATAATGATATTCATTTTCATCAATTGAATCCAACTAATGGTGTAAACATTTTCATTTTTTTTTTTATGTTTGATATTTTTAATTTGGGTATTTCATTTTTTTTTTTTTTTTTTTTTATGTTTGATGTTTGATCTTCCAACTTCCAATATATATGTTAATGCTTGGATGCTAATTGTTTGGCATGTTGCTATGCTTGCTATAATTTCAGATTTCTTGTTTGTTTGAGTTTATGGATATACTATCAGATTCTAGTGCGAGCTCTCCTTTCTATACCCAGGGTACCCCTACACCTACCCCTACCCCTAATTCTACTTCTACCCCTACCCCTGGCCCAACACCTACCCCTACCCCTAATTCTACTTCTACCCCTACCCCTGGCCCAACACCTACCCCTACGGCACCGTGCCCTGCCTCCAAGCCCAGCAAGAAATTTGCTTCCATAATTTGGACTCATTTCACCAAACTAGAGGGTATGACTCCAATAACCATCAAGTCAAGTGTAACCATTGTGGAAAAATTTATGGATGCCACTATAGGAAACATGATACCTCACAATTAAAGGTGCACTTAGAAGAACAATGTAAAAAAATTTCAATATTAAGATCATTACAAGAGAAGAGCCAATCTAGGCTAGAAATTGGACTTCAAAAAATGACGGATGAGACTAGTGGAGGTGCAACTTTGAGGGGGTATATTAAATATGATCCCGATAAGTGTAGAAGACACCTAGCTCGTATGGTCATCATGGACGAGCTACATTTTCAAGTTGTTGATGGGAAAGGGTTCAAGCGTATTCTCGCTACTTAGAACCAAAGTTTAATATTCCTTCTCACCACACTGTGGCAAATGATGTAAAAAAAAATTTTTGGTATGAAAAAGAGAAGTTGAGGGGTGAATTGGCTAGTCAGTTTGTTTGCCTTACCACTGATACTTGGACATTAGTCCAAAATTTTAATTATATGTCTTTAACTGTGCATTTTGTTGATTGTAATTGGACATTGCATAAGAAAATTATAAAATTTTGTCAAATCACCGATCATAAGGGTGAGACAATTGGGAAGGCCTTGGAAGCTGCAATAAAGGAGTGGGGGTTGACCCGAGTTGTTACAGTTATAGTTGATAATACCTTGTCTAACAATGTCGCATTGGGACATCTGAATACCTATCTTAGAGAGGCAAATAAGACAATCTTAGGTGGTGAGTGTCTGCATGTGAGATGTGCGGCACATATTCTGAATCTTATTGTTACTGATGGTTTGAGAGATCTTCATGACTCGATTGCTCGGGTCAGGACTGCTATGAGATGGGTGAGATCTTCTCCTTCAAGGTTGGAGAAATTCAAGGTTGCTTCAAGGTCTGTGCGCCTCACATACAAGAAAGGCCTTTGTACTGATATGCCTACACAATGAAACACAACATTTTTTTATGTTGGAGGCGGCCCAAGAATATAAGATGGCATTTGCACTATTGGGTGATGAAGACATCCAATATGTTAAATATTTTGATGATCACAGGAGATTGGAAAAACCCGTAGATGATGATTGAAAATTTGTATCTATTTTTGTAGAGTTTTTGAGGCTTTTTTACGAGGTCACCACAACGATATCTGGAACTTTGTACCCTACATCCATCAATTCTGTGAGCAAATATGTAGGGTAAAAGAAGAATTAGATGACATGGTCGCGGGTGGTCATATAGGCTGTGGGAGATGACATTGGTTATGAGGTCAAAGTACAACAAGTATTGGAGAGATTTTATTGTGGCTAATATTTTATTATATGTAGCTGTCGTCCTTGACTCGAGGTTTAAGGTGGATGGCATGGTATTTGGTTTGGACCTTGCATACGGGCAAGTATGGGCGAAGCTTATTGCAACAATAAAACTACTCCAACTCTTAGTGCATTCTCTTCCAAATGGCCTTAAACTCTCATTGGTTCTTTACTTAAACTTCCTCCACTTAGACTAGTTCTTGTCCAAATAATCTGCATTAACTATTTACATTGTATACTTCTTCAAGACCTTCCTAATTGTACAAACTTACACCTTTAGCTATTCATAATATCCATTTCATTTCGCTTATGCAAGTCATCATTCGATTCTTGAAGCATATCCCTTTTCATAAATTCTAAGCCTAACTTCATTTCTGATTAATAAAGTAAGCTTATATGCTTTATTTTAATCTCCAATCATTACTCACAAGCCTAAACTTAATCCCACTTCACCATAAAACCTAACTGCAAGCACAATACCCTTCCTCAAACAATACCCTTCCCCCATACATAATCAAATCCAACACCAACTCAGATTCTTATTCACTTTCTTACCTACAAACATATGACACAATCCAAAACAAGTGTACATGTACAAGCAACCAAAACACTCATAAACATGGCTTTCCAAGTTCCATCTATACACAAGACATACAAGGTATACAAAACTTTCTAATACATCCAATCAATCGCATTACGCATTTACCCTACCCTTTTTATCACCTAAGATAAACAAACAATCAATTTAAGGCATTAATTTGTTTTAATAAGCTTCCTCCATACTTGATACATTTAATATATACAAATCTGTCCAAATGCATACCATACACACCCAATACATGAAATCTACCCATACCACTTATACACCAACACCACATATTCACAAAACTAAGAAGCTTCATACACATACCACATTCAATACAAGCTTCTTTAGTCAACCCAATACATCATTCTTTATAATTTATCATACTTGTGACACCCACAACATCTGCTTGGGATGGAACAAACGCTTAGAGTGTCGGGACATATAACACAAGGTTACATATTCTCGTTCGTGATAGTTAATATGCAATACATCCTAGTATGTAACAAACAATATGCAATAACTGTAGCGGATAGAAGGGTGAAAACATAACTCATGCCAAAATAACTAAAACATCTCAATGCATTACTGATCATCATAAGTTCAAAGCCAAATCATAGCACAACTTAATGCAACAACTAATATTAAAGTCTATAAAGTTAAATTAATCGCTTCATGCGTTCTAGAGCATGAAGGACTAGGGCTATAAACATGATGATCAAATCTAGTCTCTTCTCGAGGTCAGGCTCCTCCTCAATCAGTCGGATATAGTACTCCATCTAATCCGTCCTCCTCGTATCCTGACACAACTTCTATCATTCCAAGGGGAATGATAGTCGGTCCACAAGAGGTGACATTTACATGAAATCTCAGTAAGTTAACAACCAACTTGTACAAAGATAAATTATGCATAAATAATGATAAATATGAAATGCAGAAAAATGTGTGTGTGTCTCCCATCCAGGTTCATCAACATTTTCAAAAAAATGGAGACACATATTTTCGTTTAGAAAATATATTTACTTTAATCTTCAAAAGATAATACTTTCATCATAACATTTTATCATTTTTAGTAATTCATAAATTAATCATAACGTGTGATATCGTCACAGTTTCCCATTTGCACTATGAGTACCTGCCAGTGACTGTAGTACAACTCATGTTGAACCTACGTTGTCTGCAGACTCATTCTCAATGTATTGGTAATATAACATAACATCATAACGTGTACACCCACTAGCATTAGGTGTCATAACATATTGATTTCGCTCTGGCATTTTTTAAATAGAACCCATTCGAAGCCCGTTGACTGTTTTTTGTCAACTCAGGGGTTACCATTCCATTCTTAAACACTTCAAAGTGGAAAATGGAGTTTTACTAGGCTAATTCCCCATCCTAGCATTTGGGGTCATGATAAAAATTATTTTCATGCTAAGTTAAAAAATATGTTCCATGACGTGCATATATTGCAAGCTTTTTTATGTGAAATGACATTTATAGATGCAATATGCTAAAATGGTAGAAATATCACATGTCATGTAAATATACACTCAATGTATCATATAACATGATATTTTATACTCAATGTAATGATTGAAATATGAATGAGGCATTTATCAAAAAATCATAAATAGTCTGTCAAGGTGTAAGTTAGAGGCCAACTTACAAACTTTTGGAGTAATTGAAAAATGTTGTAGCAGCTAAAATCAAGTGCGTACTAAGTTAGGATTAATACTTCTATGGTTGAGATTCAAAATCAAAAGTTTTAAAAATGGATATTTACAAAAATACCCCTAGATTCTAAAAAATTGTCTAAATTTTCACTAATTGCAAACGAACTCTAAATTTAATCAAAATTCATAGACGTCATATTTTTTGCATTCTAAGACCATCTATGCCCTTGGATTTTCAAAAATCAAAGTGGAACTTTCCCAAACAGTCTCAACCCGTGGCATGCACTCTAGTTGATGCCTAAGTGTGTTTTCAACTATTGATCCCTATGAATGCATGCATATGAGATTTTCTTTAATAAAAAATGATCACTAACATCTTTAATGACATAATGAAGGCTAATTTTTGAATAATTAAGTTCATCCCAACAACTAATCATGGCTAAGATATCCTTAATCTCCAATTTATCCAAAACCAATTTATACTTGATGATCAAAACAAGATAGATTCAAAACCTATCATGACATACTTCTAACCACAATTTAAACATTTTATAATCATGTTAAGACAATGATAAATCATATCAATTCATGCATAAGACATGCCATGTGAGATCCATAAAATCTTGTGTATATAATTTATTTTAAAAGTGTGTTATTTTTTATATTATTTATTTTGGTGTGTTTTATTCTGAGTTTTTATTTTCCTTATTATTTATTTATTTATTTATGTTATTTTAATTGTGTTATTTAAATTTATATTATGATATTTTTGGTGTGTTTTTATTTTGGGCTTTTTAATTTGTTATTATTTTGCTGGGCTCTGTGTGTGTGTGTTTTTCATTGTGGGCCGTGGGTGTGTGAGTTGGTGAGCCGGTTCCAACCCAGCCCGTGTGATTTACTTGCGGCCCAGTCGTGTGGTCTAAGTCCAACCAGTGTGCGAAACACAGCCCAGCCCGTGCCGAGTGTAACCCAACCCTTCTGTGTTGCTAAACGGCGTCGTTCCACTTTGAACCCTAGGGATTTCATCACTTTCTTCATGCGCCGTGCGACTTCTTCTTCTCCTTGTCTTCTTCTTTTCTTCTTCTTTCTTTTGCAATTTTCCAGCTCCTCCTTGTTCTTTCAACAGCTGCCGCAAGCCAACACCTCCTCCTTCCACTTTCCACCTCCTCCTTCCATACCTTTACTCCGTGTCTTTCGGTAGTGACTCCGAAGCTTGCTGTCAAGCTGCCGTTCCTCACGGCCACCACCTCATTCTTCTGTAAGCATCTCGGTGGCGTTAGGCATAGGCTCCGAATGTGTTGTCTTTGCCGCCGCACCACACGTCCGCGCGAAGACATCTCACTCCTCCACGACTTGCTGCCGTTATTTTTCATATTCTCTACCAGTGCGACACACAGCTCCTCAAACTGCCATAGTTGGTCTATTTATAGTCCACAGGTTCCTCAGATTAATTTTTCGGAGATCCTCATCCTCTTTCTCTCTTTCAAGCCATTTTCATCTCTTGGTATTTTGAGTGTTGATCTGTAAATTTTTGTGTTAAATCCGAGAGCTTGAGGAGTTGTGCCGTGCTCTGTTTGTTCTTAAAATTGTGAAAAACTCAATCGGTTTGTTTTGGTAATTGTTTGGAATTTCCGTGTGTTGAGTTTCTCAAGTTTTATTTCGTAGATCGATTTCTTTTGAGAGAAAACCCACTAGATAAGCCACTGTTTGATTCTTGAAAATTCATTGTTGCCGCCGTTGAGCCGCCACCTTGAGCAAACGTTCTTTCGCTTGATCTTTTAGAAATACCCATCTTCGTGTGTATGTAATTTCCCAGTTTTTATTAATAAAGTTGTTGTAATTGTATTTTGTAAACTGTCATTTCTGTTGTAACTGTTGATTGTAATGATCTGTTGGATTTGGGCCATGGGCCGTTAAAGCGTTGGGTCGTAACTGTTGTAATTGTTGGAATTGGGCCTTGGACCGGTTTAGAGGACGGGGTTTGACTTGTTTTGTGAAATGGTGAAATTGTAAATAAAGGATTAATTTTATAAATGAATTGTATATTCCTATTAAATGATTGAATTGTATATTTATGGTTTTTATTAAAATGTGCTATGATGTTACGTGGTCTATTGCATTGGTTACTGAATATGTGGGTGTGTGTGTATCACGACCCCAAGCCGAGATGGGGTATTATCTCGGTGGAGCTCCTCTGGTCACTCAGGAACGTAACTGACTGACGTGACATCCCTGAGTTGTCGCAGGGCGATGACGGGAACTGAAGAGAAGGTAACGCTCTCGTACCGATTCCGTGACCTTTTGGCTGGCGAGGTTAGAGGATGTTTGGCCATGTACGCGCTAGGCGCGGAACTGGGCATCGCTCGTTACGAAGTCTCATGCCCAGACGTTACCCGTGATGTGACGAATAGAGCCAGGGTGTATGGACGATCCATAAGGGAGACCATAGTGTATGCGTAATTTCATAATAAATATGATTGGGACCAAAAATGGGATTTTTGGTGTAAGTATAAAAATAGTAATTTTGGAAAATTGAATGTGGGTTGTTATTCTGTCCGTATGGGGACGCGTGGTTATATAAATGTGTTTTAAATCTCTTGGATGTTGTTTTGGTTAATTACTTGCTGAGATGTCATAATCTCATTGTGGTGTTTTACCCTATGATTCTGTTTTATGGTACCGTAGAGTTTGACGCAGAGCCCGAGTATGAACCTGAAGGACCGACTCTGCCAGAAGCTTAAGTTGCTGATATGTTGTTCAGCGTTTTGGGATTTGTTTCCCTTATGTTGTTTGTTTTCTTTAAATTATCTGTTGGAAGATTGTAAAATTCTCGTAAAGTTATTTTACTGCTTTTTGAACAATTCTGGTACTTAATAAAGAAAGACCCTTTTATTTTCTCCTCTGCGAATATTATTGTGTACATTTATTGCATGTTGTACACACTTTGAGTACTGGTCGTTGGGGTGCGTGATCCGTGTGGTCATCATTCCGGTATCACGAACTCTATAAAAATAACACGTGGGGGTCAAGGGCGCCACATGCCATAGCTAAATTCTCACTTAAAATCATTTAATCATTCAAACCATCTCTTAATTGACCCAGTTTTGAACTAAGCATGATAACTTTCTTAAAACTTAACTAGATTTTATACCAACATTTGGAAAAAAACCTTGACATGCTAACTAAGATCAAAAGCAAGAAAACTTATAAATTTTGTGGCCTTTCAAGCACCCAAGACAGTCTTGCACAAGAACACTCAAGAACTCACCAAGAACTCACTCGGTTTCGCCATTTTGATCTCTAAGAGGGAGAATTGCTCTCAAGGCTCAATAGGAAGCTTGGAGCTAAGGTATAGAGGAAATGAGAAGTGAAGGGGAATTTTATAGGTAGCCAAAGGGAGGGGACGTTGGCCTTGGTTCGAGGTGATTGGTGGAAGGCGGTGTAAGAAGCTGAATTTTTTAGATTTGCACTCCATCACTTGTGTCATCTTGTGCAGGCCAAAATAGTGCCATAAACCATAATGATTTCACTTCTATAGTTGCTACATTACTCGTATGGGGGCCTTTTACAGGCAACCATGGGGTGAATGGGCCTTTTATAGGCAGCCAAAGGGAGGGGACGTTGGCCTTGGTCCAAGGTGATTGGTGGAAGGTGGTGTAAGAAGCTAAATTTTTCAGATTTGCACTCCATCACTTGTGTCATCTTGTGTAGCCAAAACAGTACCTTAAACCACCATGATTTCACTTTTATAGTTGCTACATTTATCCTATTGGGGCTGGTGAAGTCTTGGTGTAGAAGAAATAGAAGGAAAGCCAACAAAACCAACCTTGGGGTTGACGGGTTCAAAGTGATTTGCTTTGGACAGTTTTGCTCATTTTCTTGACTCATCCTTTTTACTCATCATCATGGCTGATTTGTGTAGGTGTAAGGTCACTTGTTGAATGCTTTTTCTGGTGGTAGAATGAGGAGAGTTGGTTGCCAAGTGATCATGAAGGTGCAGATCAAAAAAAGATGATGTAATGGAGGGTGGTTGCTTAAATTTCAGATTGTCTTTATCAGTTTGTGTCCTCTTGTGCAAGGGGAATAGTAGCCTGAAACCACCATGATTTCTTCCTTACTGTGGCTACAATGGTCTTACAGTGATGTCCAGGTCGTGGGCCATGGTTTAGTTGACGAAAAGTCAAGTAATCCACCTATGCTAACCGGCGGGTTCAAGTGCTTTCTACTTGGCAGATTTGAGCTTCTATTTTTGGATGGTTTTGGGTCCAAAAATTTGAGTCAAATTTCTCATGAAGGTCATGGGACCACTTGGGGATTAGGTGGTTAAGGAGGTGGCATGGGGTGGTGGCTCAACCAAGGCAGATGGTTGATTAAATCTCAACCCAACCGGTTCCTACTCAAACTAGACTAAGGTGCAATTGGTTTGGCTTCTTGGTTTGGTTTGTGAAACCAATTTCATCCAAGGATTATTTTGGGCTTGAAGGGGTCTCATGAGATGTCTAAGGACCATATTACCCTTGAAGAAATGACACAAAATTATTGGGTCTAAGGGAAAAATAGTCAATGCACTCAGAAGGGATACACATGAGCCGATTAATGCAAGTTTGGGATTTGATATGTCATTTTCCTTAATGACATGTGGGGAGTTTTATCTAGAGTATTAGTAAGGTCTAAGTATAATGAAATTGAATAATAAATCAAGAAAATTTTAGATTAAAAGGTTAATAAAAGATTAAGATGAAATTAAGCCTCAAAGCATGGCTTAAAGTTTACTAACCTCAAGTATGATGGTTAATGGTGTTAGCCAACTTTCAAAACTTAATTTGGGTACTTAGGATATGATTTGGACTTAAGGAAACTAATAGTATGGTGATTGGGCTTTCAAGTTGAATAGTGAAATAAATCCAAACATAGCTTTGGGCCTTGTGGGCTTAAAATGGCCAAGTGAGTGGGTTTATGGCTTAAGGGTTCTTGGGCTAACCCCATGAATGCTCTAAGGTTCTAAAAGCCTCACTAAAATCATTAATGGGCTTGCTTTTCTAATCATTAACTTAATGGTACTAAGTGCCAAGATTAAGGCTAACCTCACCATCAACCTTAGTGTAAGTAATAACTCAAAATTAAAAGCCTAATCTAGAATTCTTAAGGGTTGATCTAATGGTTAATTAAGCGGGGTGTTACAATACTGAACACATGAAATATAAAAAATCTGTCCAATTAAAAACCAACAACATTATCCTGCTTTTAAAACTTCACTACAACTCCATTTAATCTCAAAACTTCAAGACACACCATCTCAATCCAAACTTCATACATTAACACCAAGCATTTATGTAGAATAGTACAAAATCAATCATAATTATGCAATTACAAACCATTTCTATGCTCAAACATCCAATACTAGTGTAACCAAGGAATAAATATTAAATCTGTCAATTACATAACTATAATACAAATATGAAAAATACTCTTGAAACCCATAAACATACTATTACTAACTCCATAGTCCACTTAAACTCAACGTACAACAAACTAACACAATTGTAATCACATAGATTCAAGATCTCAACCGTGGCCTCCCTTGATTCATGAAATCCAATACCACAACACAACTACACACTTTACATAGTTCACAACCACATCACAACTTCACATTAGTCCCTAACACTTTAGACAACACACAGTCACATCACATTTAATACCATCACTTCAAGATAATCCGAGATACCCAAACTTCATACATTTATAGCAAACATCTCAATAAAATCAATTAGGTAGCATTTTTCAAAAACAAGCATAATCATCCAATTACAACCCATTTCTATACTCGATCATCAACTACAAATGAAATTAAATATTAAACATTAAAATCTGTCCATTTCTTGCACCTCATGGTCATCATATAATTCAAATCCACAAACCATTACATTCAAGCAAAATCAAGCCAACTCTTCAACTAAATTAATATACACACATTACTTAAACCCATTATCCATTTATACCTTATAAACAACAAACAACATAATCACATAGCTCCCCAATATCCCAACCTTCACAAACATTATTCTCAATCAATAAGCCTATTAACAATGAATACACAACACATATTCAATTCATCGTCCATTTAAACTTAATATACAACAAATCCAAATAATCACACATACTCCATAACAAGTTTCCAATCACCACATCAATTCTCATAGTTTATTGAAACCTACACATTCAATATATATTATATCCATACCATTGATACAATTGAAATAATAAAACTATATAGTTTCCTACACACCAGTCACTAATTATACAAACCCAAACTAAAATAACACTTGACACAGCACACCAAAACAACATGACTCATCCTGACACTGCACATGACATCTAACCACATAACAATTGCACAATAATCTCTATCACTTCACACCTTCACATAACCCAATCACAGACCAACACATATGATATGTACATTAAATTTGTCCATATATTCAAACACAACACTATTTAATCAAGTAAGCTTATTAATCTAGGAGCAATGGAAATAAGGGTTATACCAAATTAAGGGTTGAGCTTCACGGCTACTGTGACAATGGGCTGGGTGTTTTTCAACGTGAGGTGGTGGTTGTTTGAAAGGTAATCCCATGGCTGTCAGTTGGTGGCTATCTTAGCTCTAGGTAGTGCTTGGTGGCTTTTGGCGTGGATGGCTACCAGATATGCTAGAAACTGAGAGGGAGAAGGAAGATCGGGAGGGAACCTAAAAGGGAGAATGGCATTGGGGCTGGGCTCCTGTGTGGGGCCTATTTTCATGGATGGTGAGGGGTGGTGGTGCGTCGTGGACAGTGACTAGAAGTTATGAGATGAGAGAAACAAAGAGATGAGGGAGAGACCGAAGGGTATCGGGGCTAGGAGAGGAAGAAACTCAAAGGGTGGACGTGAGAGAGCTTCTCACACGACTGAGAGGAAATCGACACAGGTGGTTGGGCTTGTGACGGCGCACAATGACAAGGAGGGGGAGAAAATGAATAAATAGATAAGGCATAGAGTCAGGGTTAGGGTGCACGACGTTGGATCGAGAGAAAAAAGGCTAGTCTGCCGGTGAGGTATGGTGGCTCGCTCGTTTTGTGGCTTCGTTAATGCCATTCACGGCAGCTAGCGGTATGGTGTAAAAAAAAAATTGAAAAATCAGTTGAACCGGACCAAACCGAACCGGAAGATTCGGTCCGGTTTCTAAGCATTCCAGTCTGGTATCGGTGCTCAAGAATCAAAGCCGGTCCTAAACCGGTGTGATACCGATTTTCATATTTTGAGAATCGGTTTAAACCAAACCGGACCGAAATATATATTTATAATTTTTTATATTATGTTATATATATTATATGCTAAATTGCTAATTAATATAACATGAAATTCTAATCTTATTATTCAAGTCTATTAATATTATAACATAAAATTAATTTTATAATTTTGAATACAACATTTGATGTAACATATAAATTTTAGTCTTCAACATAAACATTAATATTAAGTTATTAATATAAACTTACTTTTGATATATATAAAGGATAAATACATTTTTAGCATAATAAATTATTATATATATATATATATTCTTTTTATAAATATATTTTTACACATTTGATCATATATACTCATATAAAAAGTCTAGAGCTTATAAAAACTATAGTTAAATTCAATACTATACTAGCATGTGTTAATTATTATAAAATAATATATTTACACTATAATATAAATAGACTAATAATTTAGTATAAATAAATATCATATTATTACTAACATAGATAATCTGTAAAACTGAAAAAACCGTACTGGACCAGACCGAAACCAGAAAAATTGGAAGTTTCAATTTCGGTAGTAAATTGGTCTGGTATTAGTTCTTAAATTTTCAAAATCAGTATATATGAGTTTAATTCTAAAAAAATGTAAAAAACCGGACTAAACCAGACTAGTTACACCTTTAGCTGGCGGCTTAGCACAGGGAGGGTGAGAGAGATTGAGAGGGAGTTGTTGACAGAATGAGAGAGAGGATTTGAGAGTGAGGGTGAGAGGGAGGACGGGTTCTTTGCTAGAGAGGCACGACATCATCATGGTGCTATCAATGGAGGCAACAAGGGCTGGCTGGGAGCCTTGCTAGGGAGTCATGGGAGGGGACGACAGGGGTGGGGGTGGGGGGGGGGGGGGGGGGGGGGGGGGGGGGGGGAGAAAGAGTTAAAGAGAGAGAGAGAGGTCAGGGTTTTTGTCTCAAGACTACGTAGTTTTGAGTCTTTCCCTTTAGATGGGCTGGGCTTCACACAGATTGACCTAAGTTTAATCTAATGGATGAAATAAAACATGAAGAAATAAACTAAACTAAACAAATAAGAAAATGAAATACAAATGGAATAGGACAATTTAAAATTCAACTTTATTTTTTGATCCCAAAAATAATATTTTTCATCATAAAATAAAATGATGAGTTTTGGTAAATATTTCTAAGAGAATTAAATTCATCTAAATAAATAGAGATTTTAACATAAAATAAAATGGTGAATATTAAATAATATTCCTAAATAAATAAAATCATTTAAATAAAATAATTTTCTAAAATTGTATTATTTTCAGGGCTCCACAATTTAAAAAGGCTTACTTAAAAATACCCCATATAAAATAATTTTTGAGTTTTAAAATATTTGGAAGATATTAAAATACTTGGTTCAACTTAAAAATCATCTACTAGATTTAAAATAAAGATTTGAGATTTAAAACAATTAGGCATGGCTCGAGGGCAACCCGAGAGCAAGGGAGCAGTTGGTCACAATTAGCGATGGAGTTTATAACTTGCAGAGCTGAGATTAAAGAGGGAATAACATTTACAGTTCCTCCCATATAACGAATCCTACCAACTTCAGATGAATCAAATATGATCTCCTTCCTACGACAATCTATCTTGTGCAAGTGCTTGGATAACTAGTCCATTCCTAATATCAAATCAAACCCCAATAGGCTGAAGATAATAAGTTCTGCTTCCATTATCCTTCCTTCTAGACTTAGAGGATAGTCTCTAATGACTTGAGTACACGTGATTGTACTTCCATTGGGAATCGTAACGACTACGGTTTGAGGTAAAGATTCTGTTGGCAGGTTACACGTTCGTGCAAACGACACTAACACAAGGATCTTGTTGTGCCAGAGTCAAATAAGGCACACATTGTATATCCGTATAGTGTGACATTACCTAAAGTGTAATCGACTACCATATACTTAATAGCTAAATCAGAAGGATTAATTCCTATGAAAAAAGAAAGGGTCATTTTAGGGAAAATACCAGTAATGACTTCAGTCTCCTCTATTCTTGGTGCTTCGCCATTTACTTCTTCGAGAGTAATGGCATAAACGTGGGCCTGAGTAGGTGGGGCTCTGATTCAGTTTGTTACTACGATTAGTGGAATTTCTCCCTCCTTGAGTATTTTGAGGGTAGTTCTGAATCATATGGCCAGGTTGTTCACATTTGAAACATGTCCCCAACCCATATCTACATTCTCTGTTGTGGACCTTTCCACACTTACGATAGGTAGCAGGTCGAGTGGGCATTATGCTCTTTCCTTTGTTAACTCCTAGCACCATCCTTCTTTTTACGCTACTTCCTGCCATGACGAAGAGATAAGCCCTCTTCCTTTCCAGATTAATTTGAGTTACAACACTTATTTGCACAACTTCAACTATAAAAGCCACATTAACCAACTCTTGAAAATTATTGGATCTAAAGTAAGCTACGTGGCTGCGGATTTGAAACTGTAGTCCTCCTTGAAATTTTTGAGCTTGCATTTTCTCAATGGCTATTAAGTGTGGAGAGAACATTCTGACCTCCATAAACTTCGCAGCATATTGCTCAACAGTGAAATTCCCTTGTACCAACATTGTGAACTCCTACGCTTTTTGTTGCTTCATCGATTCTAGGAAGAGCCAATTATCAAATTCTTCTTTGAACCTTTCCCATGTATAGACAACTATATCGCCTATTTCCCTTATTAGTAGCTGCCTTTTGGTATCCCACCAGATACCAGTTTCTCCTACAGATTCCTAGCATATTAAAACTTATGTTGTCCAAAGTAGTCGTTGATCTTGAAGGTCCTATCGAGATCAATTAACCACTTATTGGCCCTCTTGGGTCCTTCAGTCCCTATAAAGTTAGAGTATTTATATATTAGAAAATTTTCACATTTACAGCCTTTAGTCTTTACTCACTTTTATTTTTCTGCCTGGGGTGGTGCAACTGTTGATTTTGTCTGAAGATTATCTCCTGTTGTTGTTTCATTCATCTCAGTCATTTGATGAATTGCATCTGTCAAAGCATGTCCTCCGTCCAATAGGGATCTTACTCTTTGTGAGTATTAGAACCTTTGGTGTTCCTTTCTCGTCTGTCACGTGCCATTTTCCTTCAATCTTCCAACTCCTTAGATGCATGCGTATCATATCGAACTTCAAGTTCAAGATTCAAGCCTATTCAAACTAAAGTTCCAAACCTACATTTTGGTACATCATTCTTAAGGACATGTGGTTTTACCCAGAGACGTAATTGCTCTAATACCACCCTGTGACGCCCCTAACCTCTACTTGGGTTGTAACAAAGACTTGAAATATCGGGAAATGTAACACATGGTTACATACCCCCGTTCATGACATATAATATGCAATACATCTTAGTATGCAACTAGCAGAATGCAATAATCACAACGGAAAAATGGTGATTTATAAAATTTCATACCCGAATGAACTAAGCATCCCAATAATTCAAGTTAACCATAGATAAATGCTGCCTTACTTAAAGAGGTCCAAACAATAAGGTATAAGTTCATAAATAGAGTTGGAGATAGAATCTCCTTATTATAATCAACTACACCAAGGTTCCATAAATAGGTAGATCAGAACATCTCTATAATACGCTCCATAGTGAACATGACCATCTTTAATAACATCGCTATTAAATCCATCTTTCGGTTGGGGTCAAACTCGTTCTAAGACATCTGAAGCCAAGGGGTGGTGTTCATCACCATGCTGTTCGTCAAAGGTTGGTCCTAACATAGCTTCTACCATTCCGAGGGGAATGGTAATGAGACTACCACATTGTGATTCCTTGAAATCTCAATAAGTTAAGTAACCAACTTGTGCAGAGATAAGATATGCATGATTAATAATAAACATAAGATGCATGTCAGATATGCAGAAAACCCATATTTGTCTCCCATCCAGATTCCTCAACATCTTTTAGAAAAATTTCGATGTATATTTTCTTACAGAGAACAAGTTGTACTTATATTTTCAAAAACATAACATTTTTTATTTATTAGGCCATCATTAATAGAATATAACATATAGTATCATCATAGCTCTCCATTTGCACTATGAGTACCTACTGGTGACCGTAGTACAACTCACCTTGAAACTACAATGTCTGCAGACTCATAACTCAGTGCATTGATATTATAACATTTCATCATCATAACATATGCACACACTAGCATTGGATGCCAACATATGACTTCGCTCTGAAATTCTTTAAAAATAATCCATTCAAAACACGTTGAGGGTTCTTTGTCAACCCAGGAGTTATCATTCCGTTTTTACTCAATTCAAAGTGAACAGAGGAGTTCTACTATGATCATTTACTATCCTAGCATTTAGGATCGTGACAAATTTATTTTCATGCTTTACTCAAAAATTTACTTCATGACATGTGCTTATAGAGTATGCTTCATGTAAAAATGACATTTTTATGTAACATGCTAAAATGGTGAAACCTTCACATGTCATGTAAGCAAGTAATCAAACGCTTAATGATGTATCTCATGATATTTTATGCTCAAAATGAAATTTATGATATGAATTTGGAACGTTTATATAAGAATCATAAATAAATTACCCAAGAATAAGTTAGAAGCTAACATACAAACTTATCGGGTTAGTAGGAAATGGTGCGGCTAAAATAAGAGATATTTATAAGTTAGGAACCACATAATAAGAGAGATTTTCATATTCAATAGGGTTCAAAATAATATTTACAAAACTACCCCTATAAGTAAACATTAGGTCAGATCATGTCATTATGCTAGTACTTAGATTCAAGTCATACGGGATCATATCAACATTCATGTGATGAACAACATTAAAGTATCATATATTTGCAAAACCAAATACTTAACATGATGTATCTAACTTTTCTTTGGCATATTAACACCAATAGCTCTAAAAATCATGTACTCTAATTCTTAACATGATGATAATATGCCTCTAGGTGTTTATAAAACATGCTTTGGGAAACTTAGCCAAGATTTCACAAGATAAACTTTGACTAAGTGGAAACCAAATATGCTAGATGATCAACACAAGATATTGACTTATAAACCAATCATGACATGTCCTTATTCTCAAATATAAACCTCCAATAAATTAATCAATATGTTAGCTAAGCTTAGTATTCATATCAAGATATGTCATGGCTAAAATTTCAAATCAAAATAATTTACACATGCAAGACTCCAAATTTGAACCATATGTGAAAAACCCAAGTTCAACTTCATATAAATTAATCAAATCTTCCTTCTCATGCCATAATTCAAAACCTAACATATTAATCTATCACCCAACAAAATGATGAGTTAGGATCACTCACCAAACCATGGCTTATGGTTGGTCCCAAGATTAGCTCACCTTAAGAACTCACTCTCACACTGGTCGATTTCACACTTTTCTTACACTAGGAGTGTTTTTTTCTAAAGAACACTAAAGTGAAGCATGAGGAAGGTGTGTGAGAAAGTGAAGGATGAAGAGGGGTATTTATAAGACTCAATGGGAGGGGTGGGGAGTGAGGGAATGTATGGTTTGCTGAACTGAAGTGAGTGTGATTGGTGAGTGTGGGTAGTGGAGTGCTTGATAGTTGCATAAACCACTTGATTACCTTATGGAAAAGAGCTAGGTCAAGGCTATAGGTATAGGTTTTGAAAGCTTTCAGAAGTTATGACCATATTAAAATGATTTCCACATGAGAAACCATGTTGAGGCCGACGGTTTTGGCTTCACCAAAGCTATCCAGTTTTTTGCTTCCTCTTTGACCCATCCTTGTGATCTATTTTTTAGCACATTTTCATAGCTAAAATTCAAGGGTATTGGCTTGTGTAGGTGGCTGGTTTTGTTGCATAAGATTGTTTAAACAACATGGGCAGTTTAGCTTGGTCAAGTTCTCATTTCCTAGGTGAATAGTTGAACTTTTGGATTGAGTTGTGGAATTTTTCTTGGCCTTATTGTAGGTCTGAATTTAGGTGACATGATGAGGGTTGAATGGTGCAGAAAAACCTTTGAAAACTTGTTGAAAAGCCATGCTTCCAATGGCTTGTTTATGGGTCCAAAGGTTTGCACCAGTGTGTGTCGGTTGGTGGACTTCAATGGAATTTTCATGCCTTTTCCTCAAGTGACATGGATTAGATTCGTTCTAATATTTTATGGATTCCTAAGAGTGATGCAAAACAAGTGGAAAATACAAAAATTACATATAAAAAATCATGAATAAAAGAACTTGAAGAAAACTATGCAAGTCATGATGTTTGAGTTACTATTCATGGAAACGATGTGGGTTTTTGAAATAGTATGATAACCTAAACTCAAGTTAGAGATCTTATCATGGTTGAAAAGAAAATGCTAGGGGCATGTGGGATGTGTTTTAGAAGAAAGGAAATCAATGGTATAGTGTAAGTGGGTCCAATTTGCAATAGTGATAGGAGTTCTAAGCTTTTGCTCCAAGTGTTGAATTTTCATTGGGCCAAATATTCAATCCTTTAAGTAGACCTTGAAATGGACCTTTTACTTGGCCTCATGTTCAAATTTTATTGGGCATTTCCTTGGCCTCAATAGTTCAATAAGGTGGGTCTAAGTCTTGGATCTTACTAAGTTGGGCCCAATAGTTTTGTGTATACTAAGTTGAGCCTATGGTCTTTTGACTACCAAGTTGGGTCTATAGTCTTGAGTCTATCCTTAGCACTCTTCTCTTAATAAGCTAGGGTCCCTATCTAACCAACTCTTGGGCCGTCTTCAAATCCATAACGTATTTTAACTAAGTTACTTAGCCCACCAACGTGGCAAGTCTCCAGTATGTCACTTGTCATTCTACTATTGGCCTATTAATACCTTTTTTCAAAATTAATATAGCACTAAAATACTAACTAAACCAATGGTGTAAGTTCCTTTTTCCAGCTCATGGTCCAAAAATTACCTTTTTCTTAAGGATCACAACTTCTACTAGGCTAGGGTCAAGGTTACTAAGATCAAGTCCTAAGGTGCTTTTAAGTGGGGTGTTACAAAAAGTGATATTCCCTCGTTGGAAAATTGTAGATTTAGTGTGGTTGTTCCACAGATTCTTTTCGTTGTTGTTGTTAATCCGAAATCCTCCCGACGATGGTGGAATGTGCTACGCAGTAATATACTAGAACAACACTCACAAATTGCATAATGTGTAATATACCGGACAGTGGATAGCTATTGGCTGGTTGCTCTCCTGCCAGTTTTAGAGCCTTTTCCGATGGCGATGAAATGGCAGTAAGGCTCCCATCGACTCTGTTTGGCTGTCTATTAGGGTGGCCAGACCTGTGGCGAGTAGCAAGCCCTGCACATAAAACCATTGGGTGCACGCCAATGTCCACCCGTACGTCTGCTATGCATGGTGTGCATAGTTCATCTCTCACATGCACAATGCAAGCCATGCACTCCACTGGTTTATTTTATTTTTTAATTTAAACACAGTTAACTAAATAAGCCTATCACTAATAATAAGAAAAGAGATAAAACTAAGATATAAGGCAAGGAATAGATAAATCGAAAGAAGTTGACTCAGACTCTAACAGGAAAATGGCTTCATAATGCAAGTAGAACTCAATCACTCAAAAGAAGGAAATAAATCTCTATATAAGGAGGATATATCCACAAATCTAGACAGGGTCTCATTGCCTAGACTCCACCATGCACAATGACTCCAAAAGATCTTCTTTCAAGAGAGGCATCATCTTCAACCTCCCAAAATCCAAAATTTCTTCATTATATTGAGAAATATGTGAGGTCATAAGAGATTGTAACATCACTTTTACACATACCTCAGCTTCTTTGAATTATAAATGCACACCCACGGTACTGTAGATTTCTCATTCTAAAAATTAAAACAATTAAATTGGAAGTTTGAAAAAGGGGTGACTGTTCAATGGTCGTCCAGTGGTTTTACATTCATCACTCGTCGATTTCTAAAGACAATTGCCTCCCTCAAATTGTAGCTAAATTGATGGTGATTAATCAACTTGAGGTGGCAGGTGTGGAGGCCAGTGGTGGTTGGAGGTGGTCAAACTTTGGTGACGGTGGTGGTGCCTAGAGGCGATGATGAGTAAGAGGAAAAATTATCCCTAAAAATTAAATTTGTTGTAGTGAGCCGGCCCAAAAAAAAACTACCGTTCAGAATTTAGGATTAATTATGTTTTATATTCTAGGCCTCGTTTAGATAAAAGAAATGTTTCATCTTATTTCATCTCATTATTACAATTTTTCTAAAATTTTGCACAAAATATAATAAACAATTCTATTTTTTCAAATCCCAAAACAATAATAATATTAAAAAATAATATTTTAACAATATTGTTTTTAACTTTTAACTTTCATCTCAACTCATCTAATTATTACAACTTTTATAAATTTTCACATAAAATATAATAAACAATTCAACTTTTTCAAATTCTAAAACAATAATAATATTAAAATAATATTCTAAAAATATTTTATTTAACTTTCATCTCAACTCACAATCCCAACCGCAACTTATGTTTATATATAGTTGTGGTCTAAATAATCTTGTGTAATACATATCTTTTCAAAAAATGTACATCTCTCTTTTATGGCATATTTGGATCGAAGAAATATTATAAGAGCTACTTTTGCATCACATCTCGATCAAATTCCACTAAAAAAGGTTTTTAACACTAGTTAATTACGACCATAAGAGTTGATTAGAATATTGTACCAGTTGCGTACTGCTTTATTCATTCATTCATTAAGTTCCCACTACATCATGACCAGCATGAATACATGAGAATTATTAAAAATCACTAAATTTATTAATAATTAATCAAAACCCAAAAGGTCGTAACCTCAAAATGCAGTTCCCTAACGTGGAATCCATCGTGAGAGCAGCCAAGAAAAAAACAAAACAAAACAAAAGGTGAAAACATACGACGCATGCGTTTTTGTTTCAACGGGAAGTCTGGGAATCATGATGTTATGATCCTGTCATGATGCAGCGTCATCTGTTAGAGAGTACCGTGGCCTGCAACGTAGCGTTTAGATTAGTTAATTAAGTCAGTTGAATGTAAGACGCAGCGTTTGGACTTTAGGCCAAACGGTGCGTTTCCTTTTTTAATTCTAAGAAACTACTTGTCTGTTAATGTCTCGCTTAGTCATACTATCATAGGTTCCAGTTAGTTACATGTCATGAAATGGAAGAATAAAAGAAATGAAAGAGGAAGAAAGAGGCATTGAAGAATCTGGAATATTGTAGAAGTTTATTTCCGTAAGGAGGTTTGGGAGCCCTCGAAGTTACTCCCGTAGCAATACAATTTTCTTCTAGCAATTTTATCAAATAGATAGTGTGCACTCTGTTCTTCTTGCAGCAACCATCTTCCTTTATTACAATAGCATTCATAAGCAGGTTCATTACACATGATACCCTCTTGGCCTCTTCAAGTGGAAACCTTTTTTCCCCAAAAAGAAACTAATTATTATTATTATTATTATTATTATTATATATATATAAATATATATATTATGTAATGTAGAATCTACAAGGAAATCATGTTCGTTCCATGCACTCTTAATTAATATCCAAACAAAAGTACCCTCATTACATTCCCTTCTTTTGAAACACTCAAACGAGAAAAATATTAAAATATTCTATTTTTTTCTCCATTCTATTCTTTCCTCCCAAACAAGCTCTAATTGTGATGCCCTAGCCCCGGATGGGTCAGGGAGTTAGCTCATGTCATTTAAAAACGTCTTCCAACCCTATATTATATACTCCAAATTTCTCTATCAAACAAAATACTCATTATTTCACATCAATTACTCCAGTATAATTAATCTAAGACATCACAAAATCTCAAAATAAATTTCAATCTCTCACATACCGTGCCATCAGAACACGACAAACTTAACGAAAAACATTCTTCAATAACCATGTCATCTTTCAGTGCATAATCCTCTATACTTAAATAATCATGCCCATTCTTCATACTCTTGATCTTCAATTGAAACATTCAAATCATCTGAAAAATATTATGGAGATAAAGAGGTAAGTTATCAACAACTCAGTAAGCAAGGAACATATACTAGTATGTAAACATGAGCATTTACCAAGTTCAAAATGCGAAACAAAAACATTTACTTTCATAATTGCAGAATTAGAATATTTGTTTTCAGAATGCATAATAAAAAACATGTTATCAAAAAGTCAGGACGAAGCTTTTATAAAACTTTCTTATTTCAAAATCCCTTGCCATATCACAAACTGAAACTTTATCTTCGTAACATATAGGAGCATCACATCGGGACAGATACTATATTTAACCCTCGTGATAGGGTTATAAATAGCCAATGTTGATAAAAGAGCATCTCCGTCCGCCTCCCTATAATTGATCCTTAGCAAAATTTTAATTAAAAAAAAAAAGTGAAGAAGTGAGCTACTCGGCTTCTTAAATTAACTTTTGATTTTAGGATTGCTTGCTATCTTTTGCCCTCTAAATCGTTCTTTTAATTTTTTTTTTATTCCAATTTTATGTATATTCATATGTTTTAATTATTTCTACTCTTTCTTCCAAACTAAAAACAATATCATACAAATCAAATTTTAATTTTCTTTTTGTTAATGTGTGACGAATCATATTTTTATATCTTTTAATAATATTAATTAATAACGTCATTTTTAGTAAACATTTGCATCGTTTAGTAATACATGAGATGAAATGGGATAAAAGTTGAAAATTGAATAAAATATTGTTAGAATATTATTTTTGTTTTGGAATTTAAAATTTTGAATTGTACGTTTATTGTATTTTGTGTGTGAATTCAAAAACATTATAATGATTAGGGCCCCATTTTGATAATGAAAGTATTTCATCTCATCTCATCATTAAAGATTATTTGTTGTTGTAGATTTAGTGCGGTTGATCTGCAGATTCTTCGTTGTCGTTGTTGTTAGTCCGAAATCCTCTTGAAAATGGCCAAGTGTGCTACGCAGTAATTTACTAGAATAGCACTCACAAATTCCATAATATGTAATATACCGGACAGTGGATAGCTATTGGCGATGAAACGGCAGTAAGGCTCCTGTTGGCTCTGTCTGGCTGTCTGTTAGGGTGGCCAGACTTGTGGTGAGCAGCAAGCCCTACACATAAAACCATTGGGTGCACGCCAACATGCACCCTTACGTCCCCTGTGCATGGCGTGCAAAGTTCATCTCTCACATGCATAATGCAAGCCATGCACTCCATTGGTTTATTTTATTTTATTTTAATTTAAACACAATTAACTAAATAAGCCTTTTACTAATAATAAGAAAAGAGATAAAACTAAGATATAAGGCAAGAAATAGATAAATCGAAAGAAGTTAACTCAGACTCCTAGAAGGAAAGGGCTTCATAAGGCAAGTTGGATTCAATCACTCAAAAAAAGAAAATAGATCATTATATAAGGAGGAGATATCTACAAATCTAAACAGGGTCTCAATGCCCAGACTCCACCATGCACAATGGCTCCAAAAGATCTTCTTTCCAGAGAGGCATAATCTTCAACCTCCCGAAATCCTAAATTTCTTTATTGTATTGAGAGGTATGTGAGGCCATAAGAGATTGTAACATCACTTTTACACATACCTAAGCTTTTTTGAATTATAAATGCGCACCCACGGTACTGTAGATTTCTCATTCTAAAAATTAAAACAATTAAATTTGAAGTTTGAAAAAGGGGTGACTGTTCAGTGATCGTCCGGTGGTTTTACATTCATCACCCGTCGATTTCTAGTGACAATTGCCACCCTCAAATTGCAGCTGAATTGATGGTATGATTAATCAACTTGAGGTGGCAGGTATGGAGGCCAGTGGTGGTTGAAGGTTGTCAAACTTTGGTGACGGTGGTGGTGCCTAGAGGCGATGACGAGAAAGAGGAAACATTATCCCTAAAATTCAAATTTGTTGTAGTGAGCCGGCCTAAAAAAAACTACTATTTAGAATTTTAGGATTAATTATGTTTTATATTGTAGGCCCTGTTTAGATAAAAGAAATATTTCATCTCATCTCATCTCATCATTACAACTTTTTTAAATTTTCACACAAAATATAATAAATAATTCAACTTTTTCAAATTTCAAAACAATAATAATATTAAAAAATAATATTCTAACAATATTTTTTTAACTTTCAACTTTCATCTCAACTTATCTAATCATTACAATTTTTTTAAATTTTCACACAAAATATAATAAACAATTCAACTTTTTTAAATTTCAAAATAATAATAATATTAAAAAATAATATTCTAACAATATTTTATTTAACTTTCAACTTTAATCTCAACCTATCATCCAAACCGCACCTTATGCATATATAGTTTTGGTCTAAATAATCTTGTGTAATACATATATTTTCAAAAAATGTACATCTCTTTTATGGCATATTTGGATCAAAGAAATGTTATAAGAACTACTTTTGCATTACATCTCGATCAAATTCCACTAAAAAAGGTTTTTAACACTAGTTAATTACGACCATAAGAGTTGATTAGAATATTGTACCAGTTGCGCACTGCTTTATTCATTCACGACCAGCAACACATGAGAATTATTAAAAATCACTAAATTTATTAATAATTAATCAAAACCCAAAAGGTCGTAACCTCAAAATGCAGTTCCTGCCAGGCACTAACGTGGAATCCATCGTGAGGGCAGCCAAGAAAAAAACAAAACGAAACAAAACAAAAGATGAAAACATACGACGCATGCGTTTTTGTTTCAATGGGAAGTCTGGGAATCATGATACCCTCTTGGCCTCTATCAAACAAAATACTCATTATTTCACATCCAGTATAATTAATCTAAGACATCACAAAGTCTCAAAATAAATTTCAATCTCTCACATACCGCGTCATCAGAACAAGACAAACATAACAAAAAACATTTTTCAATAACAATGTCATCTTTCGTTAAGTAATCCTCTATACTTAAATAACCACGCTTATTCTCCATACTCTTGATCCTTAAATTGAAACATTCAAATCATCTGAAAAATATTATGGAGATAAGGGAGTGAGTTATCAACAATTTAATAAGTAAGGAACATATACTAGTATGTAAACATGAGCATTTACCAAGTTCAGAATGCGGAACAAAAATATTTACTTCATAAATGCAGAATTAGAATATTTGTTTTCAGAATGCATAATAAAAAACATGTTATTAAAAAGTCGGAGTGAAACTTTCATAAAACTTTCCTATTTCAAAATCCCTTGGCATATCACAGCTTGAAACCTTATCTTCGTAACATATAGGAGCATTATATCGGGACATATATCATGTTTAATCCTCGTGGGAGGGTTATAAACCACCATTATACCCATGGCGGGGCTGTATGCCACTATTATACCCATGGCGGGGCCTTAACAGAAGAGACCAAACAGAAGCAACATCGAAAACAACTCATATTCAAATACAGAATCAGAAATCTATGCCAAGGTTTTCAGATGACACATCATATCAGAGCAGAGTACTGAAAAGCTTTAAATCATTTTACATGTTCAAAATAACAGAATCAAAGCAACTTCATTTAATCAAAGCAAAACTTTTAGATCTCATATTCGCTCTTTTTCTCAGTTTAGAAACAGAATGCTAAAAATAAGCTCATGTCTACACCAGTCATGATAGAAAATACTTTCTCTTATATAGATTTCATGCATATATGCAGAATGAATATCTGAGGTTGTTTTTAGATTTCTTTTCAAAACAAGCATGCATATTTTCAAAATAAATTTCATTTCATTTCATTTATGCAAAGACTAGTATAAGAACCCCGCTTACCTGACTCTTGCTGTGTATAAGATATGCCTTGGGTCCGACTTCTAACAGTATCACAACCTAAAACAATAAACATTTACTACACAATTAATAACCCAAACAAGTATACCACTAAGCTTATTTGATAAATCCCCAAACCAGCCCCTTTTTAATCTAGAGTCCTCTATAAGGTGAATCTGGATAGGCCCTCTTCAAACCATCAATATTTTCACTCCAGCACCACCAAGTAATCTCCACCCAACTGTCACTTAACAATTTGTACAACTTAATAATAATCCACTCCACAACAACACGACAAACTAGTCACATAATGCCCCAAACAGCCAACCATTCCTCCCAACCAGCCACATAACAGAACACAAAACCATTTACAGATTCTACCATTCAAACATAACCCAGTTAAAAATTTCCAGCAACTTCCATCATTTCTTATCACACACATAACAACTTTCGACAATCTCCTTAAACTCAAACAAATTAGCACCAACACCAATACATCCAAACTATCATGATCAATCCAAATAACAGTTATATAAAAACTTGGCCAGCCCCACGTCTCACCCTAAAACACCATGCTCATCAACCCAACCAACACAAGCAAATATCACTCAAACCCAGAACAATCCACCAAGTACCTAAGTACCTCAAACGCTCACATCACTTCATTCATTAACAAAACCATCCAGCAACCATAATTCATAAAAACACCCCACGTAACAAAGTCAACAAGAAACTTAAAATTTTGAATATCTTATCTAAGTTCGTAAGTGTGACTTGTGAAATTAAAGAGCGAAAACAACACTGTTTGGGGGCCTTAGTGCTGCCCTATGATATAAAATAGTGACGTTAGAATAATTCAAGCACTGGATCATGTATGACAGCGACTAATATTGAACGTGACATTACCTTGCCGAGTAAAATCACCACTTGTCCCAAAAGTTTAAACTAATAGGAATATGTGGATTTTATTATTTATTTTATATCTTAATACTCCACCTCACGTGAAGGCCAGACCCTCTCTCAATGAGTAGCCCAACACGTGAAATATTTAATTAAATGGAATAGAGTGTAGAGTCAGGGTTCGGACTTAAGACTTCTGCTCTGATACCATTTGAAATCATCATTTTTTTCAAAAGTTTAAGCTGATGGAAAAATGTGGATTTGTGAAATCACCACTTGTACCAAAAGTTTAAACTGATGGAAATATGTGAATTTTATTATTTATATTCTATCTTGACATGCCACACTTCGAAACGAGCTTGGGCAATACCACTTTCTACTGATCACGGTAGCAATACTAAACAAGTCGATGAATCTGGATTTTTAGAGCGAGTGGGAATAAATGAGACGTAATGATGAGAACAAATAGAATGCGAGAATCCATGTGTGCGTGAGGCAGAAAAAAGAGAGTGCAAGAAGGTTCGAGTGGGTAATGGTTAGAATGTGCAATTTAAAATCTGAATCTAGGAGAAAATGAGACTCGAAACTTAAAGAGAAACGGAAATGGAAAGTGGCTTACCAGCTTTCAACCAGCAGTTCTGATGATGGTGCTTGACGGTGATACCGATTCAAGAGGACCCACGGACTACACACACAAAAGTCACAAAAATTTCATGGAAGAGGGAGAGAAACCGGAGTGTGTGCGTAAGAACAGAGAGTGGATGAAGGAAAATATTTCCTCCATTCAACACTTCTGGTGAGGAGAACTCAATGGCACAAAAAAAATTTGAACAACCATAAGTTGCCGCACAATCATAATCACCCACCATCACAACACTTTTGTGAACGAGGGAGAGGGGAAATGATCTGCACTTAGAGAGAGAGTACGGTCGATTGAGAGAAATTTGATGTGAGAAGAACCGTAGAGTGGGTACATGGGTGGGGGGGGGGGCAGTTACTAGAGTGGAATTGTTTTCGGTTGAAGAAACCGATAGAGGAAGAAGAAGAAAAAAAGAATTCTGGGCGTGGGTGAGGGGTAACGGGGAAAGAAAAAAAAAACTCTACTTGTAACCGGCTAGGGTAACCCTTGCATAACCGGTTGCATAAAAAATTTTATTTTTTTCCACTCTATCATTCCGTTCCCCCCTCTCTCTCTCTTTATTATTTTGTTCACTCGTTCGCTCATTCTCTCCTACAGATTTTTTTTCTTCAACCCACTCTCTCATTTTCTCTTTCCCCAACCATCGACGAGCCCTCTTCCTTATCAGTTTTCTCTAGTTTTAGACACTCACTCACTCACTCTCTCTCTCTCTCTCTCTCTCATTCTTCATATTTTTCTTTTCTTCTCCCCACTCTCTCATTTTCTCTTTCCCTTCAACTGCCACCACCGCCAGCCTCAAGCCATGGCAGGCCGAGAACCACTCTAGATTGCATATGATAAAACTCGGTTTCTTTCTCTTTTTCGCATAAATGACACAACACAATTATCCTAGATTTAATGACAGATTTTTAAGCTTTGAAATCATACTTGAATATAGCCAAAGTTAGAACAAAAACTGAAAAAAAATTAAAGTATGGAAAAAAAAAAACCAAAACAGAGAGGAGAGCATGATGTTTAGAAATAAATCAATCAACTACAACAAGCAGAATTCTTCCACCAACCAAAACTTAAAAAGTGAAGCTCCAAACATAAAAAATTGTCCAAAACAAGAAGAAAATTTGTATTCATCCAAAAAGGAGATTGAAAAATGATTGTATATATCGACAGCACAAAAAATGCATGCATACATACATACATAGGAGCAAGTGTGGGAACGTTACTGTAACGATTGAGAGGGGGACTGGAACCCTATAAATTCTGTATTGGAGACAGCAGAGGGAGAATTGATTTACCTGTGATAATCAATAACGAGACAAGTCTTCTTTGTGATTTTGTTTTGATTTTCCTTCTTTCCGCGTATGGGATGTTTCCAGCTTCTTTTCTTTTTTTTATACTATCTGCTGACGTGGTAGTCGGTTTTGCGGCGGGAACGCAAGGACAGTTGTCCCTAGCATTTTTGAAAAAAAAAACTGCAAAGGGACAAAAGAAAAACTCACCAACGACGCCGTTTTCTTGGGTCTTCATAAACTGAAATTCTTTTGTGAGCTTGGGCCTTGGGCCCGAGTAGTACACTGGTCTCGTTTGCATTCAAAATCCACCTCAACTTATCTCGATTCATCTCATTTCATCTCATCATTACAACCTTTTCAAATTCGCATACAAAATATAATAAACAATTCAATTTTTTTCAAATCTAAAAACAACTTTCTCAAATTTCCACACAAAATATAATAAATAATTTAATTTTTATTCTACTATTGACAAATCATCTTAACCCATCTCAACTCGTCTCTGAATCCAAACCACTCCCCTCTCATATCAACACCAACATATATATAACAACAACCAGAAATTTCACACCATAAATGTCAAATGTTGTAACATATAACGATCGAACAGTACTACTGCAAATTTAAACACACTAACAATATTAAAACTAGTACAATTAAAAGGTCCGACACACAAAGTGGTAACATATTAATTATATCGTTGCAACTTTAGTACGAGTTCCATTCGGCAGATCGACTACATATATAGCAGTCATCTCTAACTTGATCAACTGGAGCTGCTCGATTGTTTATGTTGTTTGATCTTTGCAATGAAGGGATCGTAGTATTGTTTAATCTCTTTCAGATTTTGCTTGATCAAGTTTTCGTCTGCCTCCGAAAGCTGAACGTAGTCTAACCACCGAGTCAAATGGATAATGGCATCTTCAATCTGCTTCTCAAATGCAGGCTCAAGCTTGGAACGAATCTTTTCATCCTCCACAGCATTTTTCATCTCGGAGGCATAGCCCTCCAAAATTCCCACAGCCTTGGCTTTCTCTTTGTATTTATCATCTTCAGCCTTGAAAATCTCTGCATCCTTGATCACCCTATCGATCTCTTCCTCGGTCACTCTCGCCCTCATGTCCTTGGTGATAGTGATCCTGTCGCTCACGCCGGAGGTTTTCTCACGAGAAGAAACCTCCAAGATGCCATTGGCGTCGATATCAAAGTTTTGTTTGATCTTTGCAATGAAGGGATCGTAGTATTGTTTAATCTCTTTCAGATTTTTCTTGATCAAGTTTTCGTCTGCCTCCGAAAGCTGAACGTAGTCTAACCACCGAGTCAAATGGATAATGGCATCTTCAATCTTCTTCTTAAATGCAGGCTCAAGCATGCAACTAATATTTTCATCCTCCACAGCATTTTTCATCTCATAGGCATAGCCCTCTAAAATTACCTTAGCCTTGGCTTTCTCTTTGTATTTATCATCTTCAGCCTTGAAAATCTCTGCATCCTTGATCATCCTATTAATCTCTTCCTCGGTCACTCTCGCCCTCATGTCGTTGGTGATAGTGATCCTGTCGCTCACGCCAGAAGTTTTCTCCCGAGCAGAAACCTTCAAGATGCCATTGATGTCAATATTAAAGGAGACAACGATCGTAACATCACCCCTGGGTGCAGCAGGAATGCCAGAAAGCGTAAATTTTCCCAACAAATAATTATCCGCAGCTCTTGTTCTTTCTCCCTGGTAAACACAGAACAAAATACTAGTTAGGTTGTCGTCGACCGTTGTGTAGTTTCGTTCCATATTGGTGGGACTGGTGGTATTTCTTGGAATCACAACAGACATTGTACCATATTGGGGGGGAGGGAGGGCGAATTGACCCTCAAGACCATCCATCCATTGCCCAGGACAAGCTTCTAAGGAGAGAGAAATAGAACAATTAAATAAAATGTATTGTTTCGAAAACTCTCCTTGATCAAGAGAGGGTATTTTTGAATTATATTTAGAGAGTAGAATACAGAGTATTCATAAACATCAAAATATACACAAATACAATCACGTAAAGATTAGGAAGCTCTATCTGTATTTGGTTGTTGCTGAACTTTGTCCTTATAGCTTAACCTATATATGGTTGTTGCTGGGCTTTATCCTTATCAAATACTTGCACTACCTTATTAGATCAACAGCTCCCTCAAGGTCAATGGTATAGGCTACAACATGTGGGTTGAGCTTGGAATGCAGGAAGTGAAACCGAGTAGAAACAATTGGTTTTGCAAAGAGGTCAGCGATCTAATCCTTACTCGATAAGAACCGAACATCAAGATTTCAAGAGGACGCTTTATCTCTAACAAAATGGAAGTCGAATTCTATATGCTTAGTACGGGCGTGAAAGACAAGATTGACATAGAGGTAGGTGGCACCGATGTTGTCACACCACAATATCGGTGGCTTATCAATGTCAAATCCAAGCCCACAAAGTAAGGATTGAAACCAAACCAATTCAGCAGTGAAATTAGCAAGAGCGCGATACACAACTTCAGTAAACGAGCATGCCACCGTGTGTTGTTTCTTAAGACTCTAAGAGAGAAGGTTAGGACCCAAGAATACACAAAAGCCATTAGTGGACCTTCTGTCATCAGAGCAGCTAACTCAAACCACATCCAAGAATCCCATGAGTTGGGCTGAATGTGAGCGCCTAAGAAGGAGACCATGGTGGATGGTGTGTTTGAGGTAACATAGTATGCGTTTGACAGCCTGCCAGTGAATAGATGAATTGAATATGATCTCCTTCCTCCGGTAATTTATCTTGGCGCAATGCTTAGATAACCAATCCATTCCTAATACAAAACATTAGACTGAAGATAATAAGTTATGCTTCCATTATCCTTCCTTCTAGACTTAGAGGACAATCTCTAATGATTCAAGTACAAGTGATTATACTTCCATTGGGAATCGTAACTACTATGGTTGGAGGTAGTGATTATGTCAGTAGGTTACACGCTTGTGCAAGTGCCACTGACGCGAAGGACCTCGTTGTGCCAGAGTCAAATAAGGAAAACATTGTACATCCGTATAGTGTGACATTACCTATAGTGTAATCAACTACCATATACTCAATAGCTAAATCAAGGATTAATTCCTATAAAAAAAAAGGTCATTTTAGGGAAAATACCAGTAATGACTTCGATCATGTCCATTCTTGATGCTTCGTCATCTATTTCTCTAAAAGTAACGGCATAAACGTGAGCCTCAGCAGGTGGGTCTCTGATTTAGTTTGTTTGTTAATTCGGTTAGAGGAATTTCTACCTCCTTGAGTATTCTAAGGGTAGTCCCAAACCATATGGCTAGGTTTTCCACATTTGAAGCATGTCCCCAACCCAAATCCGAATTCTCCATCGTGGATTTTTCCACACTTTCGACAAGAAGCAGGTGGGGTGGGCATTACCCTCTTCCCTTTGTTAGCTCCTGGCACCATCCTTTTTTTTTTACTCTATTTCCTTTGTTAGCTCCACACGGAGGTGGCGAGCAGCAAGCCGTGCACGGAGATAGTGAGTAGCAAGCCATGCACATGAAACCATTAGGTGCACGCCAACGTGCACCCTTATGTCCGTTGTGCATGGCGTGCATAGTGCATCTCTCACGCGCACAATGCAAGCCATGCACTCCACTAGTTTATTTTATTTTATTTTAAATAGGGTTAACTAAATAAGCATATCACTAATAATAAAAAAAAGAGATAAAGATAAAAGATAAGACAATGAATAGATAAATTGAAAGAAGTTGACTCAGAGTCTTAGGAGGAAATGGCTTCATAAGACAAGTAGGACTCAATCACTCAAAAGAAGGAAATATATCTCTATATAAGGAGGAGATCTCCACAAATCTAGATAGGGTCTCAACGCCCAGACTCCACCATATACAATGACTCTAAAAGATCTTCTTTCAAGAGACGCACCATCTTCAACCTCTGAAAATTTATCCATTTGTATTGATAGATATGCGAAATCATGAGAGATTGTTACATCACCTATTATAATGGATTTCCTCCCAAAACAACCTTTGGACGTAGTCTTTTTTGTCGAGTCATGTAAATTTTTGTGTCTTTTTTTATTTATCTTTTATTTACTTATTTATTGTTTATTTCATAAATGAATGCGAAAAGCACTGTATCGATGCCCTGAATCATTATCGTGAATTGGGAATCACTCTTTTTCCGTTTTGGTTAGTTGTGCAAACTTTTAGCAATAACATATGTCATTTAAGTAAATCTAACCCAAAATAAACAATCTTCTTAAAATGATTTTTCAAATATCAAAGTTTTAAGAACTTTGAGAGTCACGAGATCGAATAGGTGTTGCCCACCAAACAAGACTTTGTAAAAAGTGCTCTCACTTCCTCTTCCCTTTTTTACTTATAACAATTTTTTTTTGAAATGGAAACTCACTTCTCATTAACTGCAAAAAGATATTACAGATGTAAATCAGTCCATAGGACTTGTTGAACACAGCTGGGAACAGAATCCCATCAAACATTAGTTGAAATAACATTTCTAGAAAATCTTGCTAGCTTGTGTGCAGCTTGATTGGCTTCCCTATTGATGTGAACAATTGAACAGCTCTGAAATCTACTCTTGAGGTGCTGAATATTTGTTACTACATTCCCATAAATGGAGTTCGAATTAGTAGGATTACTTATTTCTTGAACTAGAAGTAGTGAATTAGTTTCAATGCATAAAGAGAGAAGGTCAAGAGGGATGCAGAATTGCAATCCTCTCAATATTGCAATGAGCTCAATCTCTAGGGGTTCCATCACTACAGCTTCTTTCTTGCTTACTGCCATTAACACTTTCCCTTCCCAATCTCTTAAGATGAGACCTACCCCTGCATTACCCTCAGCATGAAAGATAGCCCCATCCACATTGAGTTTTGTCATACCTTGTAGAGGTAACTGCCATTTGACAACTTCTTGAAACTGCTCTAATCTACAGCTTTAATTGCCTTGAAGGTCTGATGTAACGAAAGAGCATATTTAATGATCTGTTCAGGTGTGATCTGTTTTTTTTTTTTTGGATAAAGGTTTTAGGTAATTATGCATTCAACTTTTGCTCACAGACAAAGAACAAGAAAGGGTGAAACTATTAATGAATAGATTATTAACTTGTTTCTATTTCTCTTTTAAATTATCTATTTATTTTCTTTTCTGGTTGCCTCCTTCTTTTTTCCTTCCATTCTCCTATTTTCAAAAGATATTAGGATCGAATTCAAAAGATTAACATCCACAAAGAAAGATATCTTTCTTTGCCAACAGCGTTTAAAAAACTCAAATATCTCACACTACAGGATTTCGTGCCAAGGGGTGCACGAAATGGACTAGCTTTAACTTTTTCCAATTTCGAAACAATCCTTTGCTCGCACATGCAGAGTACCAATTAATTAGTTAAATGATCCATAAGAGATAAGACATTTGACTTGTCAACATTGGCTGCGGCCTGCATGCACGTTGGGTTGGCTACAAGAAAATTAAAAGAATGATTATAAAAAAAACAAAATAACCCAATACAACTTTTACACAATTCAATAATATTAAAATCTTATTTTATTTTAGTGGATTTAACTTTAAAAAGTGATAATATTTTAATAGAAAGTTGTGTTAAAATTCAAGTTCATGGATTGAGCACTATAAAAGATTAGGAGAGGAAACTGGAGGGAAAAATCAGCTTTAATAAGTAATTACATAGTAATTTGAAAGACATCCAGATTAGAAACGCTTTTTCTAAGTTTGCATGTTAAAGAGTTTGTATGGCATGGCTCTAGAATTTTGGTACCGCTAAAGGGAGATACAAAAATATTAAGGAAAAAAAATCGTAGGAGTTCTTATTTTTTTGCAACTTTTCCTCATCAATATTAATTAACGGTGATACCCGCACCTCAAAGATTGTGGCTGCCTGCTCCTTGGGCGGGTGGGAGAGTTGGGTCTGTGGAGCCTAGCCTCGCCCGCCCGTGGGTAGGTGACCCCTTTTGGATGCTGGGTGCGAATTGACACCCAAGATCATCCATCCATTGCCCACGACGAGTTTCTAAGTAGAGAGTAACATAACAATTAAATAAAATGTATTGTTTGGAAAACTCTCCTCGTTCGAGAGAGAGTATTTTTGTATTATATTTATAGAATAGAATACAAAGTATTCATAAACATCAAAATATAAACAAATACAATCACGTAAAGATTAGGAAGTTCTATCTCTATTTGGTTGTTGCTGAACTTTGTCCTTATAGCTTAACCTATATATGGTTGTTGTTGGGCTTTATCCTTATCAGATATCTGCACTACCTTATCAGATAATGCTTCAACAGCTCCCCTCAAGGTCAACGGTACAGGCTACAGCATGTAGGTTGAGCTTGGAACACAAGAAGTGAAACCGAGTAGAAACAATCAGTTTTGTAAAGAAGTTAGCGATCTGATCTCTTTACACTGGAGTTTTTTTCTCTTTTGCAACATTTCCTCATCAATGTTAATTAAAAGGGATACCCGCACCTCAAAGATGGTGGATGCCGACTCCACCCAAGGATGGGCAGGGTGGAGAGTTGGGTCCCTGTGCCCTTAGCCTCGACCCCGTGGATAGGTGCCCCCGTTTGGATATCGAGGGGGTGAATTAGCACCAAGGGCCATCCATTCACTACCCAAGACGAGAATCTAGGGAGAGAGTAACGTAACACTCAAATAAAGTGTATAGTTTGCAAAACTCTGCTTGATCAAGAGAGATTATTTTTGTATTAGATTTATAGAGTAAAATAGATATCCAAACAAATATTATATATATAATATATAATATTTTAAATATATTATATGTTTAATATTTAATATTAATATCCAAACAAAACGAATGGTTCGGTCAAGACCGAACTAGACCGAGACTAATTGAATGTGTGTGTATATATATATACAATATTATTATATATATTGGTTGTATAAATTAATTATATAATTTTCATCTAAGGGATTAGGATTGATCTTATATAAAATGAAATTATTTAATATTCATTAACCATATAAAAAATGTTGAAGAGATCACTTAATTTTAATTTTACTAATTTGATTAACTTTTTGTATTAATTGTTTTGTCAAAAAAAGAAAAAAGAGGAAAAAAATATTCATGGATCGAATCGGACCGACTGGATAGATAGCTAACGGCCCAGTCTAGCAAAAATAATGGATCGAAATTTTCAATCCATGACCTCCCTCGGACTTGATTGGATTAGACCGATTACACCCTTACTCCTGAGATGGCTGTCAAGTTGCCCGGAGAGTAGTTGGATTTGCAGCGTTGTCAGCTCGATATGTGAGATCAAACATGTGATAGCAACAAAGTGTAGTTAGCCTAGGTGATGGTAGACTTGACAGGTGGGCTTTCTACTAGAGGATGGCCCGCTAAAGTTCTGGGAGCATCGACCATGCCCACGTCCTCTCCCTCTAGAGTAGGAGGTGAACCAAGAAGAAGACTATGGTCCTTGGTGAGGAGGCATACCAGAATGAGCAGCAATATTGGCGGAGGGTTGAGAAAAGTCCACTGGAGAAGAATGTTGTTCTAGACGAAGTTCATAGCTAAGAAGGTGACCATAAATCTCATCTAATGATAGTGGATCAACTCTAGTTGTAACAGAGGTGATAAAAGGATCATAGTCAGGACCAAGACCTACAAGAAGATCTGAGAAAACCTCATGCTCTTGAAGAGGTTGTCTAGCAGGAGTGAGAAGGTAAGCAAATTTTGATTTATTGAAAATAATCAACCATGGAAAGACCTCCTTTCTTGGTTGTGGCAAGTTGTAAATGAGAGTGGATAATACGAGCACAGGAATGTGATGTAAAAAAAATTTCAAGAGCAGTCCAGAAGGCGTAGGAAGTATTATAATTGTGTACTTGAGTTAGAATTTTTCATATAGGGAGGAGAGAAGGGTGTCGAGAATGAGTTGGTCTTGTTGACACCATGTATGGTAGGCAAGGTTGGGGAGGGAATTGGGTAGTAAAGGAGTAGGGTAGATATAGCACCATCAAGGTAGCCAAGGAGTTGCTGACCACGGAAGAATGGAATTATCTTAGCCTTCCATAATAGGAAGTTGTCTTTTATGAGTTTGATGGTAACAAGGTGAGAGAGAGAGACAGGGGAAGAATGCAAGGATTGTGGCTGAGGTGGGGGAGGAGAGATTGAGGAAGATGTACAAGAGAAGGCCATAGTAGAAGATACCGCGAGTCTATGAGGGCTCTCGTACCATAACAGAACACTTAAATAAAGTGTACTGTTTGGAAAAACTCTCCTTGATCGAGAGAGAGTATTTTTTTTATTATATTTATAGAGTAGAATATAGAGTATTGAAAAACATCAAAATATACACAAATACAATCACATAAAGATTAGGAAGCTCTATCTTTATTTGGTTGTTATTTAACTTTGTCCTTATCAGCTTGACCTCTATCTGGTTATTGTTGGGCATTATCCTTATCAGATACTTTCACTGCCTTATCAGATAATGCTTCAACAAAGAGAGATACGTGGGGCTAGGGACGACGGCAACTGTGTGGCGAAATAGACGAAGAGAGACTAAGAGAGGAGAGAGAGAGAGAGAGACCAGGAGAGGGGTTTTTAAAATAAAACATAATGTCAGACGACTTCATTTTATTAAGAACAAAAAAATCAAACTTAAAATAAAACGATGATGTTTTTTAAATATATAGATATATATATATATATATATGTATATAATTTAGGTCGGGCGAATGAGGGAAACTCTAGGCAAGCTTGTGCCCAACCCATCCCCTAACACCTAGATCTGTTCGGAGGTCCACCTACACACCGAGTGTTTGTGTGCAGGTGCCCTCAGCCGTCTAGGGAGGCCATACAGGGGCAAACGGGGTGGCCCACTGCCTGCCCCTAATGTTCAAGCTCAATCTTTTTTTAGAATTCTTGATACTTCAACTACTTCCCAATACTTCGATATCCAAATCCAACGACTTCGAAACATACATTAGCACGAGGTGATAATGTTGTTATCCTCCTTTTCCTTTGTCTCTTTTATTACTTTTTTCTTGACGAATTGATTCATTGTTGCGAGGAGGATTGGGCTTATGCTCTCAGTTTCTCTTGCTTTGTTTGGGGTACTGCCCCCTTAAGAGCATTCATATCTCATTTCCCATAAAAATTTCTTATAATTTAGTTAAAAAGTACATTCTCTAAAATTTTTCTCTAAATTTTACTTATATTTCAAAAACCTCATATATCTCGTTCTCTCATTTATCTATTTTATTAAAATGATATTTCTCTGTTCTTTCTTTATTACTTATTTTCTCCCATTCCATTTACAAACTTAACTAAATACTTTTTCTTATATTTTAAACTATTACTCTAGTGAATATTTTAAACAAAAATTTAAATTATTTTTTTGTGGATATAATAATATTTTTAAAATTAAATTTTTTTATTTTTGAATTTAATTAAATTATTTTTAAAATTATTATTTAAAACTATAACAAATATGAGTATGAGAGCAAATATAGATGATTGGAAGAAAAATTTATTTTATGTACTAGAATAAAATATTGATAAAAATAGTTTAGAAGATCAATAATGATTCCCTATATTTGAGAAACTACTGTTTATTTCTTAAACATTTTTCCTAAAATAGGGATTGGAATTTATGTAGTATTTTGATCAAAACTCTAAAATAAACCTCAAATTATAAGAAAAATTGTGCTTGGGGCATGGATGTGGGTGCTCTAACTAATGTATTTTTCTACTTTTTCTTGTCAACCAAATCGAATGAATTTTATTTTCTGATTTTTATTTGCTGCTATATGTATTGCTTCTATTTCCATAAAGAGTGTTCGGTTTTTGCAATCTGTACACTCCAACAGTAGGAGGCAAGGACAACTCAATATGAATTCATTAAATTGATGTCTAAGTCCCATTTGGTTATACAGTTAAAGATAAAATAAAATATTTTATTAAAAATTAAATAAAATATTATTAAAATATTATTTCATACTAAATCTCATCAACCAAATCGCTTTTTCGAAAAATACAAGATATCTAAGTCATACAAGTAAAGAGATTTATTCATTGATAAGAAAAAAAAATGTGAATGGTGATTGGATCGATGATAAAATAGAATCCTGATCCTTCCCTTTTATTTGTAATTGTAAATGAAATATTTATTCAATGAATGAAGTAAATATTGAATGAATAAATAGATTCAAAAAAAAAAAAAAAAAGGAAAATTTGGAATGGTTTTGAAAACTGAAAGAAATGGAAGAAAAAAAGTAATATGGATTCACAAAAATTATGTGAATGGAAACTAAAAAAGAAATATGAAAGTAGTTTTAATCATTCAATAATATTATTACTTCAATTCTTAATATAATTTTTATTTTGAAATTCAAAAAATTTAAATTATTTATTATATTTTATGTGGAAGTTTAAAAAAATTATAATAATGAGATGAGATAAAATAAGATAATTTTGTGTATATAAACTGGGCCTAAGACCAAAATTTAAAATGAGACATTTATATTATACCATGACATCACCTAATATAATTTATTTTTTTGAAAGAAATGTTGTTTTTTTTCTCTCTCATCAATCAGTCGACTTCCTATCATTATGATTATAATAAACTTATAACATTTATCCTATTTTAAATCTTAATTTAGATTTGGATATAAAAAATACTCTCAACCTATCTTATCTCATCTCATCATTATAATTTTTCTAAATTTTTATATAAAACATAATAAACAATTTAACTTTTTCAAATTCTAAAATAATAATAATATTAAAAAATAATATTTTAATAGTATTTTATTCAACTCATCTAAAATTATCTCATCGCACTAATCAATTGAGCCCTAAAGCTTTTATAATTTTTGGGGACGTTGCTATTTGAAGGGCCTTAGAGCATTAGTAATTGCCTAACCAAAGTTTGGCCAAAACTTGACTAAGAAATTCACTTTTATAAATTTAGTTAACCAATTTTCAACAATATCAAATAGCAAACTCTTCAAAGCTATAACTATTCTATTAAAATATTGATTTTGATCTTTTCATTTATTTTAGTTCTAATTGTAATTTGAATATTTATTCGTTATTATAAAAGTACATACTAATTTTCTAATGATCATACTATTCCAATGGATATAATTTTCTAATGATCTTTTTTTTACAAGTCATATTCTTCCAACTAATATATTTGAACAACGGTCATATTCTTCTATTATAAAACATAACATCTCTTAAATATTAATTATTGGATTAATTGATCAGGAATACAATATAGATGAAATATTTTGATATAGAAGGATCCACTTGAAAGAGCTCCAAGAATTTTTTTTTTTTTTTTTCATTTCTGTTTTGGTTTTTTTTTTTTTTTTTTGAAGTTTTAGAAAAGCTAATTAATGGACCCATTCTGAAAAAATACTGAGTCTTATTTTCAAGATAACTAGTAAGGTTTCCCATAAGACCGTTTTAAAAGGTAATGATCTATTTATTAGAAATAAAATCAGCCAATTGTTATAACATCATTCATTATTATAAGCAAAAGCAACAATTTTTTATGTAGAGAAAATTTAATTTAGCAAAATAAAAATGATTCAGCAAGGCATGAAGTAACTGTCATTTGCATCACAACCAGAATGTACCTTCAAGATTCAGCAAGACATGAAGTAACTAACGCATTCCAAATGTACCTTCCAAAATAAAAAAATGAAAAAAAAATAAAGAAAAAAGGCAGCAATATCAGAGCACTTTTCACATCAATCCAACATTGCATCACAAGATCAACACCTCAAAAATCAACACCAATAATTAGAACCAGAAATTACAAACCATGCATAAATTTTGAACGTTCCAAACTATACCAAACAGTGCAAGATTTAAACATACCAGCAATAAAACTGGACAAATAAAAGGTTGGACAAACAAAGTGGTAACATCGTTGCAACTAGCAGTGAGTTCAATTTGACCGACTCTTAGCATTCATAACAGTCAGCTCTATTATCTTCGAGAGGAGCTGCTCGATTGCTTATGTTGTTTGATCTTCACAATGATGGGATCACAGACTTTTTTAGTCACTTTCAGCTTTTCCTTATACTCATTTGCCGAGGCACTCTGGACACCCTCTAACCATTGAGTCACCTGGCGAATGGCATCTTCAATCTTCTTCTTACTTTCGGGCTCAAGCTTGGCACGAATCTCCTTATCTTTGACAATACTTTTCAGGTCGTAGGCATAATCCTCCAAAGCTCCCTTAGCCTTGGCCTTGTCTTTGTACTTTTCATCTTCAACCTTGAAATTCTCGGCATCCTTGATCATCCTATTAATCTCTTCAATGGGTAGTCTCGCCTTGTCATTGGTTATGGTGATCTTTTGGCTCACGCCAGTGGTGCTCTCCCGAGCAGAAACCTTCAAGATGCCATTGATGTCAATATTAAAGGAGACAACGACCGTAATCTTACCCCTAGGTGCAGCAGGAATGCCAGAAAGCGTAAATTTTCCCAACAAATAATTATCCGCAGCTCTTGTTCTTTCTCCCTCGTAAACGCAGAAGAAAATACTAGTTTGGTTGTCCTCGACCGTGGTGTAGTTTCGTTCCATATGGGTGGGACTGGTGGTATTTCTTGGAATCACAACAGACATTGTACCATCGTTGGTCTCCACCCCAAGGGATAGAGGAATGACATCTACAAGCACAATGTCTTGAACTCTCTCATTCCTCGTACCAGCCATGATTGCAGCTTGGACAGCGGCTCCATAAGCCACTGATTCATCGGAGTTCAGGCTCCTTTTGAGCTCCACGCCGTCAAAGAATTCCTGCAACAGCTGCTGGACCTTCGGTATTCTGGAAGAACCACCCGTAAGAACAACATCATGAACATTTCTCTTCTCCATCTTAGCATCAACCAAACATTTTTCCACAAGTTTAACAGACTTCTTGAAGAAATCCATATTGAGTTCTGAAAATTTGGAACGAGTGATATTTGAGATAAAATCAATACCCTCATACAGTGCATCCACGGAAATATTAGTATCAAGTGCAGAAGAAAGAACTCTCTTAGCTCTCTCGCATTCAGTTCTCAACCTTCTCATAGCTTTGGCGTTTCCACTTATGTCTTTTTTGTGCTTCCTTTTAAATACTTCTACACAATGGTTAACCATTCTGTTGTCAAAGTCCTCACCTCCAAGGTGAGTATCTCCGGCAACAGCTTTCACTTCAAATTTCTTTCCCTCAATGGTAAGAACTGAGACATCTGCTGTACCGCCGCCCAAATCAAAGACCAACACATTTCTTTTACAAATACTACCCAGTACCGCCCTGTCAAGGCCATAAGCAATGGCGGCGGCTGTTGGTTCATTGAGTACGCGCATGACATTTAGGCCTGCAATGCGGCCAGCATCCATTGTAGCCTTACGCTGCGCTTCATTGAAGTAAGCGGGGACGGTAACAACTGCATTTTTCACAGTCGTTTCCAGGTAAGTCTCTGCAATGACACGCATCTTTTGTAGCACCATTGACGAGATTTCCACGGCAGAAAACATCTTGATTTCATTCTTATAAGTGACACTGATCATAGGCTTGTCATCAGAACCTTCAATGACCTTGAATGGCCACGATTTTATATCGCTCTGAACCAAGGGATCACTGAATCTCCTACCGATCAACCGTTTTGAATCTGCAAAATTAATCAAAAGGAATATAGGAAGAAGTGAATATAACTTTTTCAAATTAATATAACTTTTTCAAACTTAAAAAAAATATAACTTTTTCAAACTTAAAAAAAATATTAAAAAAATATTTGAATAAATTTTTAACTTTATAATATTTTTATTTAAATTTTTTTCAATTATTTTTTAAAATTCTATAAAATATTTTAATTCTAATAATTATACTATTATTTACAAAATTTTAAGATATTTCGAGTTTCCAAACCAGCTCTTACTCTCTATCATATATATATTCAGAGCTATTAACCGTACCCTTCCGCTAGCTAGGCAACATAGGTAGCTGGCCACTAGTGGAAGAAAGCCTCCAAATAAAACCTTCCAATCTTTCTTGATGGAAAAAAGCCACAGTTGGCAGAAATAGATTAAAGTGCCGTATGGATATACAATAAGTTGAGATAAAAATTAAAAATTAAATAAAATATTATTTAAATATTATTTTTTAAAATTATTATTATTTTAAAATTTAAAGAATTAAATTATTTATTATATTTTATATGAGAATTTTCAAAAAATTATAATAATAAAATCAAAAGAAACACTTCTAAATTCAGGACCGGGCCTAAGTTAATGGGAGAATATCAAATTTGAATGGAATATCTTATGTAATTGATAATATGTTTAATTAATTTTTTATATTTCTCTCTCTCTTTTTTTTTTTTTTTTCTAATTTCTTTCTTCTTTCTTGATCTAAACATGATGCACTGATCTTTTCTTGCTATATATCTTCTGGCCTGTTGCTTGGATTTCTTTTCTTTTTTTTTTTATTTATTGAAATCTCACAATTGATCTTACCAAAAAAGTACTCATGTAAGCCATTAATATAAATGCTTCTAAGAAACCATTTGCAAAATTAAAATTAATAAAATCCTACCTAGATCAACAATATGTCTCAACAGAGAAGATGTAGAAAATCTTAAATATTCTTTTCTTTGAAAAAACGATAGAAATGATATTTAAATAATTATATAATTATATTTAAAAATTAAATTTGTTTAGAAAGTTGTTTATAACTTCTCAAAAAGAAAGAAAGAGAAATTACCAAAGACGGAGTTGGTGGGGTTCATGGCGATCTGGTTCTTGGCGGCATCACCGATGAAGTGCTGCATATCAGTGAATGCGACACACGATGGCGTCGTTCTATTCCCCTGATCATTAACTATTGTCTCTACTCTATCATGTTGCAACACAGCAACGCAGGAGTACGTCGTCCCCAGGTCTATCCCAATAGCCGGACAAAACATCCTTCTGTCGTCGGCCATTCTCGACGTCCAGATCAACAATCACAACTAAAGATTGATCAAGTACTAGCTAGTTGTATATTCAGAGGTGGAAGAAGAAGGCCTTTTTATAGAGTGTGTTTCCAGCTTGCTTACGGATGGAGTTGCGGCATCTGTACTACGGTACTACGTACCTACATGAAGTCAAGTATGAGTCAACTCATTCGTTGCAAATAGCTTATAAGAAAGGAAAGATTCCATTCACTTTAATGTGGTCCAATATTGATGGAAAATACTTAGCCAAATCGTTGACGGCATTGATCAGTTTACGAGTCCAACGCGTTTCTATTTTTTTATATTTTAGGACGACATCACCAGTTTATAAGATATAATTTAACAGTGAAAAAAGATCAAAAGAGATTATATTTAACTTGTCATCACAAGCGTCTTAAGCCCTCATTTCTTTTCAAAAAAATATCTCATCTCATCTCATCTCATTTCATCTAATCATTACAATTTTCTTAACTTTTAATACAAATTAAAAAAATATTCTAATAATATTTTATTTAATTTTTTAACTTTAATTTTAACTCATTTTATTTCATCTCTAAAAACATACGGGACTAAGTTTCGTCTAACTCAAGCGCAGACACAGCCAATGTTGATAAAAGAGCATCTCCATCATTGATCTTTAGACAAATTTTAATAATAAAAAAAAAATAAGTGAAGAAAAGTGAGCTACTCGGCTTCCAAAATTAACTTTTGATTTTAGGATTGCTATAATTTGCCCTCAAAATAATAATAATATTAAAATTATATTATTTTTAAAAATATAATAATTTTAAAAATATTATCGTACTTGCAAAAAAATTATTTAAATTTTTGTTTAAATTATTCACTAGAAAGTAGTAGTTCAAAATATAACAATAATGAGTAGTTAAAATTGTAAAGAAAAGTAAGAAAAAATTAAAAAGAATATTTTAAAAGAATAGATCAATATATAATAAGGAATGAGATATGGTAGATTTTAGAAAGATAAGTAAAATTTAAAAAAAAAAATATGATTTTAAGCTAAAATTTAAGAAAAAATTTGCTTGCTCTATCTCTATCATAAAAAATATTATAATTATAAAAAATAATAGATTTGTTGTCAAAGACTCAAATCATAGACGCGTCTGTACAAACACTCCAACTTGCCTGCTCAAGTCTTTTTATATTACAAATAAAAAAAAAGTCATTTTATATTAATATATATGTGTATATATATATATATATGTGGTGACGCCATTCCTTTCCATTTTATAAGTGTTGGAAAATTTCGAAACAATCCTTTGCTCACTCATGCAGATTGTGCGACTTCCCACCAATTAATTAGTTAAAGAGTAATATTATATGTAATTATGAAATACGTAAGTATCATACAGTCGTTTTAAAAAAATAAAATTTATTATTAAAAACGTCATACACTTCAAGATAATTAGAGATACCTAAATTTCATACATTCATAGCTAAGATCTCAATACAATCAATTAGGTAGTATTTTCAAAAACAAGCATAATCAACCAATTACAACTTATTTTTATACTCGATCATCAACTACAAATGAAATTAAACATTAAATATTAAAATTTGTCCAATTCTTGCACCTCATGGTCCTCATGTAATTATTAAAATATTATTTTTATTTTGGAATTTGAAATTTTGAATTGTTTATTATATTTTATGTATGAATTTAAAAAATATATATATAATGATTAGGGCTCTGTTCTGATAATGAAAGTAGTTTATCTCATCTCATCTCATCTCATCATTATAATTTTTTCAAATTCTTATACAAAATATAATAAATATATAATTCAGTTTTTTCAAATCCTAAAATAATAATAATATTCTAATAATATTTTATTCAATTTTTAACTTTCATCTCAATTCATCTCATCTCAACTCACTATTTAAATCGTATCTTGATGAAATGGGATGAGATAAAATGAAATAGTTTGGATAACCAAATTTAACTAACTTTTATTAACAAACACACATTTGCACAGTGCTATTTACGATTTCAATTCCTTAATTACTAATTTTTAAAATTTAACCATTACAAAATATTAACGTTGAAAAAAGAAAATTTGAAAAAAACATTATATTATTCTTAAAAGTGTAATAATTTTGAAAATATTATCGTACGTACAAAAAAATTATTCAAATTTTGGTTTAAATTATTCTCTAGAGAATAGTAGTTCAAAACATAAGAATAGTGAGTAGTACTAAAAATTGTAAAGGGAAGTGAGAGAAAAAATAAAAAGAAATAATAAAAGAGAATATTTTAAAAGAATAGATTAATAATATGGAGTGAGATGTAGTAGATTTTAGAAAGATGAGTAAAATGTAGAAAAATATGATTTTTAGCTAAAATTTAAGAAAAAATTTGCTTGCTTTACGAATGCTCAAAATTTGCATAATTCGATACTATATTTAAAATTATTTTTTTAATAAAAATTAATATTGTTATAATTGACAAGTTGGTATATAATTATTTTTATAAACAATAATAGATTTGTTGTCAAATCACAGACGCATCTGTACAAACAATCAAACTGGTTTGTTCAAGTCTTTTTCTATTACAAAAAAAAAAAAAAAAAATCTTTTAATATTAATATTATATATATATATATATATATAGTGACGCCATTCCTTCCCATTTTATAAGTGTTGGGAAATTTCGCATGCAGATTGTTTGACTTCCCACCAATTAATTAGTTAAATCCTCAAGAGATAGACGTTTGACTTCTCAACATTTGCTGCGGCCTCCATGCACGTTGGGTTGGCTACAAGAGAAAAAAAAAAAAAAAAAAAATAACCCAATACCACTTTCACACAATTCAATAATATTAAAATATTATTTTATTTTAATGGATTTAACTTTAAAAAGTAATAATATTTTAATAGAAAGTTGTGTAAAAATTCAAGTTCTGCTCAATATATAAAAGATTAGGAGAGGAAACTGGAGGGAAACTTCAGCTTTAATAAGTAATTGTAGATGATTGTGAAAAGGAAAGACATCCAGATGAGAGATGATTGTTCCAAGTTTGCACGTTAAAGAGTTTGTATGGCATGGCTCTAGAATTTTGGTACCGCTAAAGGAGATACAAAAGTAATAAGAAAAAAAAATAGTTGGAGTTTTTCCTTTTTTTTAACATTAATTAAGAGTGCTACCTGCACCTCATCTGGCCCTGCCCACGGATGGACGGGGTGGAGAGTTGGATCCCTGGACCCTAGTCTCACCCCCTACGGGTAGGTGTCCCCTTTTGAATGTTTGGGGGGAGGGAGGGCGAATTGACCCTCAAGACCATCCATCCATCTAACTACGTACCTACATGAAGTCAAGTATGAGTCAACTCATTCGTTGCAAATAGCTTATAAGAAAGGAAAGATTCCATTCACTTTAATGTGGTCCAATATTGATGGAAAATACTTAGCCAAATCGTTGACGGCATTGATCAGTTTACGAGTCCAACGCGTTTCTATTTTTTTATATTTTAGGACGACATCACCAGTTTATAAGATATAATTTAACAGTGAAAAAAGATCAAAAGAGATTATATTTAACTTGTCAACATGGCTGAGAAATGATTTGACATAGTCACATGCATGTGAGTTTCGTCTAACTCAAGCGCAGACGTAGCCAATGTTGATAAAACAGCATCTCCATCATTGATCTTTAGACAAATTTTAATAATAATAATAAAAAAAAGAAATAAGTGAAGAAAAGTGAGCTACTCGGCTCCCAACTTTTGATTTTAGGATTGCTATCGTTTGCCCGCTGAATCATCATTATAATATTTTAAAATTTATTTATAAAATATAATAAATAATTTAAATTTTTTTACTTTTAAAATAATAATAATATTAAAATTATATTATTCTTAAAAACATAATAATTTTAAAAATATTATCGTATCTGTAAAAAAAATTTAAATTTAAATTTTAATTATTTGCTAGAGAGTAATAATTTAAAACATAAGAATAGTGAGAAGTTAAAATTATAAAGGAAAGTGAGAAAAAATTAAAAAGAATATTTTAATAAAATAGATCAATATATAATAAGAAATGACATATAGTAGGTTTTGAAAAGGTTAAAAAAATTTAGAAAAATATAATTTTTAACTAAAATTTAAGAAAAACTTTGCTTGTTCTATCTCTATCATAAAAAAATATTATAATTATAAAAAATAATAGATTTGTTGTCAAATCATAGACGCGTCTGTACAAACTCACCAACTGGCCTGCTCAAGTCTTTGTATATATATAAATATCTATATATATATATATATATATATATTTGGTGACGCTATTCCTTTCCATTTTATAAGTGTTGGGAAATTTTAAAGAAAAATACTTGTCGCAAGTGTTTGGTGTAAACGGCGTGTAATTGGAATTGACGTTAAGACACTTGATAAGAGAGAGACCGAGTTGATGAGAGAAAGCTGAGGAGAGAGAGATATCGAGCTGAAGAAGCTGATAAGAGAGAAAGATCGAGCTGATGAGAGAGTCAATGGGAGAGAGAGCTGATGGGAGAGAGAGAGGACTCGAGGAGGGAGAGATAGAGAGAGTTGATGAGAGAGAGAGTGCTGATGAGAGAGAACATGCGCGTTTAGAGAAAGAGCAAACAATTCATTTTAAATCTGACGTGGTATAGATGACTGCACGTTGGTTGTATTTACTGACTGTATATAGAATAACTGAATTTCGAAACATTCCTTTGCCCACACATGCACATTGTGCAACTTCCCACCAATTAATTAGTTAAAGAGTAATGTTACATGTAATCGTATAATGAGCAAGTGTTATGCAGTTATTCTGAAAAAGAATAGGGTTTATTATTAAAAAATTATTATTTTTTCATGTGGGTCTCGTATTTATTCATTTTTTTCAAAGTGATTATATGATTCTTATGTATTCACAACTGCAACTATCATTTCTCTTGCTTAAACCTACAAGAGATAGATATTTGACATGTCAACGTTGGGTTGGCTAAAAAAAAAAAAAAAGAAAAAAAGAAAAAAAAAGTAATTATAAAAAAAAAAAAACAAAAAAACGAAAGACCCCAATATAATATTTTAATAAAAAGTAATAATATTTTATTTTAATGGATTTAACTTTAAAAAGTAACAATATTTTAATAGAAAGTTGTGTAAAAATTATAGTTCATGGATTGTGTGCTAAGTATATAAAAGATTACGAGAGGAAACTGGAGGGAAAATTCAGCTTTAATTAGTAATTACAGAGTGATTCGAAAAGGAAAGACGTCTAGATCAGAAACGCTTTTTCCAAGTTTTCATGTTCAAGAGTTTGTTTGGCAGGGCTTTAGAATTTTGGTAGCGCTAAATGGAGGCACAAAAATAATAAGAAAAAAAAAATCATTAGTGTTTTTGCATTTTCGCAACATTTCCTCATTAATATTAATTAAGAATACTACTCGCACCTCATCTAGCTCCGCCCACGGATGGGTGGAGAAGGAGGGCCCCTATGATCCATTGCCAAGGACAAGTTTCTAGGGAGAGTAATAGAACAGCCGAATAAAATGTATTGTTTGGAAAAGTCTCCAAAATGGAGATAGAGTATTTTTGTATTATTTTTAAAGAGTAGAATATAGAGTATTCATAAACATCAAAATATACACAAAAACAATCACGTAAAGATTAGGAAGCTTTATCTCTATCTGGTTGTTGCTGAACTTTGTCCGTATAGCTTAACAAATATATGGTTGTTGCTAGACTTTACCTTATCAGATACTTGCACTACCTTATTAGAAAATGCTTCAACAGCTCCCTTCAAGGTCAACGGTACAGGCTACAACATGTCGGTTGAGCTTAGAACACAGGAAGTGAAACTGAGTAGAAACAATCGGTTTTGTAAAGAGGTCAGCGATCTGATCCTTACTCGATAAGAACCAAACATCAAGATTTCCAAAGGACACTTTATCTCTAACACAATGGAAGTCGAATTCTATATACTTAGTATGGGCATGAAAGGCTGGATTGATAGTAAGGTAGGTAGCATCGATGTTGTCACCCCACAATATCGGTGGCTTATCATTATCAAATCCAAGTCCACGAAGTAAGGACTAAAACCAAACCAATTCAGCTATGAAATTAGCAAGAGCACGATACTCTCTTTCAGTAAACGAACGAGCCACTATATGTTGTTTCTTAAGACTCCAAGAGAGAAGGTTAGGACCCAAGAATACAGAAAAGCTGCTGGTGGACCTTCTGTCATCAGAGTAGCCAGCCCAATCCACAACCGAGAATCCCATGAGTTGTGTTGAACGTGAGCGCCTAAGAAGGAGACAAAGGTGGATGGTGTGTTTGAGGTAACGTAGTATGCATTTGACAACCTGCCAATGAACAGATGAATGGAATATAATCTCCATCCTTCGGCAATCTATCTTGGCGTAGTACTTGGATAACCATTTCATTCCTAATATCAAATCAAACCCCATTATACTGAAGATAATAAGTTCTACTTCCATTATCCTTCATTCTAAACTTAGAGGAAAACCTCTATTGACTCGTGAACATGTGATTATACTTCCATTGGGAATTGTAACTACTACGGTTTGAGGTAGTGATTTTATCGATAGGCTACACATTCGTGCAAATGCCACTAACCCGAAGGACATCTTTGTGCCAGAGTCAAATAAGGCAAGCGTCGTATATCAGTATAGTGTGACATTACCTAAAGTGTAATCAACTACCACATACTTAATAGCTAAATTAGAATGACTAATTCCTATAAAAAAGAAAGGGATATTTTAGGGAAAATACTAGTAATGACTTCGGCCTCCTCCATTCCTGGTGCTCCGTCATCTACTTCTTCAGGAGTAATGGCATAAACGCGGGCCTGAACAAATGGGTCTCTAATTAGGTTTGTTACTACGGTTAGAGGAATTTCTGCCTCCTTGAGTATTCTGAGAGCAGTCCTGAATCATAAGGACAGGTTGTCCACATTTGAAGCATGTCCCCAACCCAAATCTACATTCTCCGCTATGGACATTTCCACACTTTCAACAAGTAGCAGGTGGGGTGGGCATTACACTATTTCCTTTGTTAGCTCCTAGCACCATCCTTCTTTTTACGCTACTTCCTCCCACGGCGAAAGGAGAAGCCCTTTTCATTTCCAGATTAATTTGAGCTACGACCCTTCTTTGCTTAGCGTCGGCTATAGAAACCATATTAACCAGCTCTTGAAAGTATTGATGTTGCAAACTACGTGGCTGCAGATCCAAAGCTATAGTCCTCCTTGAAATTTTTGGGCTTGCATTTTCTTGGTGGTTATTAAGTGTGGAGAGAATATTCCGAGCTCCATAAACTTCGCAGCATATTATTCAACAGTAAAATTTCCTTGCACCAATGTCGCGAACTCTTGTGCCTTTTTTTTCTTCATCGATTTTGCGAAGAACTGATTATCAAATTCTTCTTCGAACCTTTCCCATGTCAAGGCAGCTATGTCACCTAGTTCCCTTATTAGTAGCTGTCTTTCGGTATCCCACTAAATACCAGCTTCTCCTTATAACAGATTCCCAGCATATTGAACTTCTATTCTCCAGTGCAACCGCTGATCTCCAAAGTCCTATCGGAGATCCATTAACCACTTATTGGCCGTCATGGGTCCTTCACTCGTTATGAAGTTAGAGTATCTGTACATCAGAAATTTTTCATAAGAATAACCCTTATTTTTCTACTCACTCTTGCCTGCCTGCCCAGGGGCGGTGCTGCTGCTGCTGATTTTGTCTGATGATTATCTCCTATTGTTGTTTCATCGGCTCAATCATTTGACGAATTGCATAAGCATGTCCTCCGTCCAATAGGGGATCTTACTCTCTGCGAGTATTAGAACCTTCGATGTTCCTTTCTCGTCTATCACGTGCCATTTTCCTTCAATCTTCCAACTCCTTAGATGCAAGCGTATTAGATCGAGCTCCAACTTCAAGATTCAAGCCTATTCAACCTAAACATTCAAACCAACATTTTGACATATCATTCTTAAGGACATGTGATTTTATCCAGAGACGTAATTGCTTTGATACCACCGTGTGACGCCCCATCACTTCACACAATTCATAACCACATCACAACTTCACATTTAATCCAATCACTTCAAGATAATTAGAGATACCTAAACTTCATACATTCATAGCCAAGATCTCAATACAATCAATTAGGTAGCATTTTCAAAAACAAGCATAATCAACCAATTACAACCCATTTTTATACTTGATCATCAACTACAAATGAAATTAAACATTAAACATTAAAATCTGTCCAATTCTTGCACCTCATGGTCCTCATGTAATTCAAATTCATAAACTATTGCATTCAAGTAAAATCAAGCCAACCCTCCAACTAAATTAATATACACACATCACTTAAACCCATTATCCATTTAAACCCAATAAACAACAAACAAAACAACCGCATGGCTCCCCAACATCCCAACTTCACAAACACTATCCTCAATCAATAAGCTTATCAACAATGAGTACAACACACATATTCAATCCATCATCCATTTAAACTCAATATACAACATACACAAATGATCACACACATACTCCATAACAAGTTTTCAATCACACATCAATTCTTCATAGTTTATTGAAACCTACACATTCAATATATATTATATCCATATCATTGATACACCAATCACAATTGAAATCATAAAACATTAGAGTTTCTTACACACCAACCGCTAATTATACAAACCCAAACCAAAATAACACTTCACACAGTACGCCAAAACTACATGGCTCATCCGAACACTTCACATGACATCTAACCACATCACAACTGCACAAGGATCCCCATCACTTCACAACTGCATAAGGATCCCCATCATTTCACAACTCCACATAACTCAATCACATACCAACACATACGATACATACATTAAATTTGTCCATATATTCAAACACAACACCATTTAATCAAGTAAGCTTATTAATTTGGAGATAAGAAAATAGGGCTTATACCAAAATTTAGGGGTTGAGCTTCACAGCTGCTATGATAGTGGCCTAGGTGTTTTTTGACGTGAGGTGCTGGTTGTTTTCAAGGCTGTCAGTTGGTGGCTATATGAGGTCTGGGTGGTGCTTGGTGGCTTCTGGCATGACTGGCTGCTAGATATGCGAGAAGCTTAAAGGGAGAAGAAAGATCGAGAGGGAACCTGAGGGGGAGAAAGGGGTTGGGGCTAGGCTCTAGTGTGGGGCATATTTTCACGAACTGTGAGGGTGGTGGTGGGTCATGGACGGTGGTTGGCGACTGTGAGATGAGAAAAAAAGAGGATGAGGGAGAGACCGAGGTTGGGAGAGAGAGAAACTCAAAGGGTGGACGTTAGAGAGCTTCTCGCATGGCTAAGAGGAAATCGACATGAAGGGCGAGAAAATGGAGAAATAGAGAGGGAGTAGAGTCAGGGTTGGGGCGCACGATGGTGGATTGAGAGAGAGAGAGGAGGGGCTAGTCAGCCAATAAGGTATGGTGGCTAGCTTGTCTTGTAGCTTCGTTGCTGCCATTCATGACAATTGGCAGAAGGGGTGTAAAAATAACCAAAAAATCGATTGAACCGGACTGGACCAAACCGATAGATTCGGCCCCATTTCTAAGCAGTCTGGTCTGGTATCGATTCTCAAGAATCAAAACCAATCCTAAACTAGTGTGGTACCGGTTTTCATATTTTGATCTACTTTCTCTGGAAATCTATCTTGGCGTAGTCCTTGGATAACCAGTCCATTCCCAATATCAAATCACCCACAATAGAATGAAGATAATAAGTTTTGCTTCCTCTATCCTTCCTTCTAGACTTAGAGGACAGTCTCTAATGACTCGATTACATGTGATTATACTTCCATTGGGAATCATAACTACTATGGTTTGAGGTAGTGATTCTGTCAGTAGGTTACACATTCGTGCAAATGCCATTGACATGAAAGACCTCGTTGTGAGAGTCAAATAAGGCAAACGTCGTATATCCGTACAGTGTGACGTTACCTAAAGCATAATCAACTACCATATACTTAATAGATAAATCAGAAGGATTAATTCCTATAAAAAAAAAAAAAAAAGAAATGGTCATTTTAGGGAAAATACGAGTAATGACTTCGACCTCCTATATTTCTGGTGCTTCGTAATCTACTTCTCTGGGAGTAATGGCATAAATGTGGGCCTGAGCAGGTGGATCTCTAATTTGATTTGTTACTACAGTTAAAGGAATTTCTGCCTCCTTGAGTATTCTGAGGGCAGTCCCGAATCATATGGCCAAGTTTTTCACATTTGAAGCATGTCCCCAACCCAAATCTGCATTCTCTGCCGTGGACCTTTCCACACTTTCGATAGGAAGCAGGTGGGGTGGGCATTACACTCTTTCCTTTGTTTGCTCTTGGCACCATCCTTCTTTTTACTCTACTTCCTACCACGGCGAAGAGAGTGCTCCCTCTTCCTTTCCAGATTGATTTGAGTTGTGACCTTTCTTTGCTCAACCTCGGCTACAAAAGCCATATTAACCAACTCTTGAGAATTTTTGATGTTGAAGCAAGCTATGTGGTTGCAGATATGATGTTGTAGTCTTCCTTGAAATTTTTGGGCTTGCATTTCTCGATGGCTATTAAGGGTGGAGAGAACATTTCGAGATCCATAAACTTCACAACATATTTTTCAACAGTGAAATTTCCTAGCACCAATGTCGTGAACTCCTACACCTTTTGTTTCTTCATCAATTTTTGGAAGAACCGATTATGAAACTCTTCTTTGAATGTTTCCCATTTCAAGGCAACTCTGTCGCCTAGTTCCCTTGTGAGGTATCCCACTAGATACCAGCTTCTCCTTATAACATATTCCCAGCATACTTAATCTTTTGTTCTCTAGTGTAGCCCCTGATTTTGAAAGTCCTATCGAGATCAAGTAACCACTTGTTGACCCTCATGGGTCTTTCAGTCGCTATGAAGTTAGAGTATCTGTATATCAGAATTTTTTCATAAGGATAGCCCTTATTCTCCTGTTGTTGTTTCATTGTCTCAGGCATTGACAAATTGCATCTGCCAAAGCATGTCCTCCATCAAACAGGGGATCATACTCTCTGCGAGTATTAGAACCTTCGGTGTTCCTTTCTCGTCTGTCACGTGTCATTTTCCTTCAATTTTCCAACTCCTTAGATGCACTCGTATTAGATTGAGCTCCAACTTCAAGATTCAAACCTATTCGAACTATAGGTTCAAACCTACATTTTGGCACATCATTCTTAAGGACATGTGGTTTTACCTAGAGACGTAATTGCTCTAATACCACCTTGTGACTCCCCTAAGCTCCGCTGGGATGTAACGAAGACTTGGAAAGTCCGAACATGCAACACATGTTTACATACCCTCGTTTATGACAAATAATATGCAATGCATCCTAGTATGCAAGTAGCAGAATGCAATAATTGCACGGGAAAATGGTGATTTATAAAATTTCATGTCAGAATGAACTGAGCATCCCAATAATTCAAGTTAATCGTAGATAGATGCTGCCTTACTTAAAGTGATCCAAACAGTAACGCATAAGTTTAGACATAAAGTGGGAGATAGAATCTCCTTATTACTGTCAACTATAACAAGGTTTCATAAACAAGTAGATCAAAACATCTCTCTAATACGCTCCATAGTGAACATGACCATCTCTAATAATATCACTATTAAATCCATCTATCGGTCGAGGTCAAACTCGTTCTCAATCATTTGAAGCCAAGGTGTGGAGTTCAATACCATCCTATTCGTTAGAGGTTGGTCCTGAGAAAGCTTTTACCATTTCTAAGGGAATGGTAGTGAGACTACCATAGTGAGAATCCTTGAAATTTCAATAAGTTGAACAACCAACTTGCACAAAAATAAAATATGCATGATTAATGATAAATATGAGATGCATGTCAGATATGCAAAAAAACCCATATTTGTCTCCCATCCTGACTCCCCAACGTCTTTCAGAAAAACTTTGATGCACATTTTCTTACAGAGAACATTTTGTACTTCATCTTTTCAAAAACATAACATTTCTTATTTATTAGAGCTATCATTAATAGAACATAACATATGGTATCATCACAGCTCTCTATTTGTACTGTGAGTACCTGCTGATAACTATAATACAACTCACGTTAAAACTACGTGGTCTGCAGACTCATAACTTAATGCATTAATATTATTACATTTTATCATCATAACATATCATCATAACACATACTAGCATTAGGTGCCAGATACAACTTCGCTCTGGCATTCTTGAAAAAGAATCCATTCGAAATCCATTGATAGTTATTTGTCAATCCAGGGATTATCACTCCATTTTTACTTACTCCAGAGTGGACAGAGTAGTTTCACTATGATAATTTCTCATCCTAGCATTTGAGGTCGTGACAAAATTTATTTTCATGCTATGCTAAAAAATGTATTTCATGACATGTGCTTCTGCAGTATGCTTTTGTAGTTCAAAATAATATTTACAAAACTGCCCCTATATTTTTCCAAAATTGCCACTTAGGCCCTAAACTTTCACTATTTGTATTTTGACCCCAAATTTCACCAAATTGTACAAATTTCATATTTTTTATGTTCTAAATTCATTTTTTATCTTAGGATCTCACGAATAAAAAATCCAATATGAGAAATGCATCCAACCCGAGACATGCATAAAGCCAACCTTCACTATATGTGATTTTAAGCATATGTTCTTAATGGGCACTTGTTAATCCGAAGGGTTACACTTAAGTAAACATTAGATCATATCATATCATCATGCTAGTACATAGATTCAAGTCATACGGGATCATATCAACATGCATGTGATGAACAACATCAAAGCATCATATATTTGCAAAATCGAATACTTAACATGATGTATCTAACATTTCTTTGGCATATTAACACCAATAGCTCTAAAAATCATGTACTCTAATTCTTAACATGCTGATAATATGCCTCTAGGTGTTTATAAAACATGCTTTGGAAAACTTAGCAAAATTTTACATGATAAACTTCAACCAAGTCAAAATCAAATATGATAGATGATCAACACAACATATTGAATTATAAGCCTATCATGACATGCCTTTATCCTCAAATATAAACCTCCAATAAATTAATCAAGATGTTAGCTAATCTTAGGATATGATATCAAGAAATGTCATGTCCAAAATTTTATACCAAAACAATTTACATATGCAAGACTCCAAATTTGAACCATATGTCAACCCCAAGTTCAACTTCATATAACTCAATCAAATCTTCATTCTCATGTCATAATTCAAAACCTAACATGTTAATCTATCACCCAAAAAAAAAAAGATGAGTTAAGATCACTCACCAAACCATGGCTTTTGGTGGTCCCAAGATTAGCTCACTTCAAGGACTCACTCTCACACCACTTGGTTTCACTCTTTTCTCACACTTGGATTGCTTTGCTCTCAATAATACTAAAGAGAAGGTTAAGAAAGTGAGGGATGAAGGGGGTATTTATAGGACTCAATGGGAGGAGTTGGGAGTGAGGGAGTGCATGATTTTCTGAAGTGAAGTGAGTGTGATTAGTGAGTGTGGGTGGTGGAGTGCTTGATTGCATTTTCAGGTTTGTCATTTCTTGCACAACTGAATAGTTGCATAAACCACTTGATTACCTTATGGAAAAGAGCTAGGTGAAGGCTATAGGTGTAGGTTTTGAAAGGTTTCAGAATTTAGGACAAAATTACATGAGGAACCATGTTGAGGCCTATGGTTTTGGCTTCACCAAACCTGTCCAATTTTTTGCTTCCTCTTTTACCCATCCTTGTGATCTGTTTTGTTGGTATAGTGAACACTATTGAGTAGATTTTCCAGGTGGGTAATGAGGTAGGAATGGTTGTCACTTGGTTTAGTTTGAGCAGAAACGAAAGAGTTGAATGTGCATAGGCTTCCGCTAAGTGAACACATGATCACCACCCATTTCATCAACCGGTTTTGATGCCCATGGGGGGAGATTGGCCAAGCATGAAAATTGGTATTTTGGAGCAAATTTTCAAAGCTAAAAGGCAAGGGTATTGGCGTGTGGAGGTGGCTGGTTTTGTTGCAAAAACGTTTTGGAACAACATGGGCAGTTCGGCTTGGTCGAGTTCTCATTTCCTAGGTGAATAGTTAAACTTGTGGATTTAGTTATGGAACTGTTCTTGACCTTATTTAAGGTCTGAATTAAGGTGACTTGAATTGAGCAGTTTGAGAGGATTTGGTTGTGAATAGATTGATTGCGGAACTTAGAAGGATCCCACCCAGTAAATGTCGTGTGCGCTGAATATAACTGACGGGAAGGTTACAAATGAATTGGCGGGTAGGTCATAAATGAATGGGCATGGAGGTCACTAATGAACGGGCGTAGAGGTGACAAATGAATGGGCATAGAGGTCACAAATGAATGGGCGTGTAGGTCACAAAGACCACCCAGCCCTCTCCTCGCATACCGAGTGGAAAGACTCCCGATCGGAATGAAAGACTCCTATCGCCTTTTCTAGTTGTTACCCACGATGTCGTTTAGGTTGGTCTTTTAAGTTGGTCATTTAGACTAGTCGCCCAATCTAACTGGCTAGAGCCTTGTCGCCAAGTTTTCGCTGCTTTTGGTCGCGAGTTTCCTTGCCTACCGAGAGGTAAGTCTTCTCACCTTTGGGTGAGAGAAATCTCTTTGCTGCCCACGGGACAAGGCTCATCGCCCAAATCACAACGGCTCTCTTCAGATCTCACTGCCTCTCATCGGTCTGGGTTCGTAGTCTCTTCTTTTATACCAAAATATTCTCATTTTATACTAAATCTTCTTATTCCTTCAAATCCAAGAAAATAAATAAAAATATGTAGAAATAAAATAAAATCAATAGTATTGAAGGGAAAATGACACTTTTCATAAATAAAATAGTGATGAAAATCACATAAAAATAGCACTTATCAAATACCCCCAAACTTAAGCTTTGCTCGCCCTTGAGCAAAGAAGAAAGAAAGATAATTAAAACAAGCATTTGTTTGATTCATAAAATTTATTGTCTCAAAGATTGTCTAAAGTCTATAATTCAAAGGAATTATTTAAGATCAAGCAAGTCTAAAAGTTCATTCAAAACTCAATTCCACCGTATTATCCATCCCCACATTCATGCATACCCATCATTTTCACTTCATCATTAGCTCTCCGGATAATTTTATGCAAACAAGTAAATCAATAATGGATCTAAAAAAACTCCATAGGCTTGCTTTTCAAATCACTTTCCACTAATGTAGAACATAAACTATTACCAAGGATCAAAAGTCTTTATTAAGTTTGTAATGTAAGACTAGGGTGAAGGCTACAAAGAAAATGTAGGATTCAAACAAAATAAGAGAACTTAGGTTTGAACATCAATAGAATAAATAGAGCATTCTCACTTCTAATACAAGCATCTATTATCAATCATTGTAAATCTCTCAACATACCTCTTTTTACTACACTTGTAAGTATCTCTCTTTACCCCTCTATTCGGCAGATCGGAATTTTTTTTTTCTAGAAATAAAATAACTTTTCGGCTACCTTTGTTGATGATTCTTGTCAGCCTTTTCTCTTTACCCCTCTTTTGATTTTGATAATATTGATATAATTACTTTACTTGTAGACATTTAACCTCTCTTGCTTTTCATGCTCTTGTGAGTCTGTGACTTTGTGTAAACTTAGTTTTCTTGAAAGGTAAGGATATCAGTGTTTAAGCTCAAATAAGGTATGAAATATGAGGTTTACAAGAAAGAAAAATATAAGACCAAAATATATTTCAATAGAGCTCAAAGGGGCGACTAGAGATAAAGAGAATAAATAGGTAGGCTTGAAAGGCTCAATTAGTCCAAAGAATGCCTTAACCATTTTCCCAGTAATATTCTGTCTAGGATTTTGCCTCGAATGTAATTAAACAAGTTCTAGAGTAATTTGAGATCATACAAATTCACAAAATTCACATAAAATTTCTCTATGTACTCAAAACAAATAATGATCATAAGAGGCATTTATTGAGCATAGGAAATATCAAATTAAATAAGATCAAATAAAAAATTAACAACTAGACTTAAGCAATGAGAATTTTTCCCAAAAATTATAATCAATTTCAATCATATTCTCATCATAGGTTTTTTATTCATTAAACCATATTATTTTTATCATCATCATCATCATCATCATCATCATCATTATTATATATTTATTTTTAAGAAAATAATATCCTTTTCCCCCCAAACTTAAATATCACATTGTCCTCAATGAGAAAAATGAGAAAAACTAAAGCAGAGAATGAGAGAAGATAAGAGATGCTCCCCCGATTTTGTCCATTTCTATCATTCGAATATTTTCCTTGAAAGTGCAGCCGTGTACTTCTTGGAGATCTCATCGCCTCTTCGTTCTTGCAAAATGAAAGAAAATGAATAATATTAAGCAAAAATAAAAATTAATAAAAAAAAAACCTGGGTTGCCTCCCAAAAGCACTTTATTTAAAGTCTATAGCTAGACCTTGTCCTGTCATTATTTATTATTGGCGAGATTGATGGAACAATTTTCCGAGTTAAAGTCTCCATCCATATAGGATTTTAATCTTTGTCCATTTACTTTAAATGTGTCCTGACACTTCAACCTAGGGAAAAACACGGGTCACCACAAACGATCCCGATCACCGAGAGCTTAGCTTTCCTTGAAAGAGTCAAAGTCTTGAGTTAAATGATAGAGCTTTATGCCCGACTTCGAATTTCCTTATCAGAATATACTTATTCTGCCATTTTTTAGTTTTATCTTTGTAAATCTGAGCATTCTCATAAGCATTAGTGCGGAATTCATCCATCTCGTTGATCTACAATGTTGTCTTCTCGCCAGCCACTTGTAAATCAAAGTTCAGTGTCCTCGTCGCCCAATAGGATATATGTTCTAGCTCCAAGGGTAGATGGTAGGCCGATAGGCTCATAGCGCATCATCTAACCTTCTCTCCCAGTCTGTCCGAGACACACTCACGGTCTTCCTCAGTATGCGCTTTAGGATGGTATGGTGTCGCCACATGATGGGTAACTCCATACTTAGTCAGTAGTAATTGAAATTGGCGATTACAAAAATGCTTTCCGCCATCACTGATTATGGCCCTCGGAGTGCCAAATCAGGAAAAGATGTTCTTTCACAGGAAATTCACCACGACCCTCGCATCATTGGTGGGCAAGGTGACTGCTTCCACCCATTTGGAGATATAATCTACAGCCACCAGAATAAACTTATTAGAATAAGAAGATGAAAAAGGACCCATGAAATCTATATCCCAAACATTAAATAATTCAATCACCAAAATATTGTCTAAAGGCATCTCATGTTTTCTAGAAATGTTGCCAACCCTTTGACAATGATCACATAAAGTAACAAAATTAAAAAAAGATTTAAAAATAGTCGGCCAATAAAAGCCGCATTGTAAAACTCTTGCTGCTGTTTTTGCTCCACCAAAGTGGACACTCGCTTCCAAAGAGTGGCAGTGTCTGAGTATGCTCTACATCTCTTCCTCAGGCACACATCTTCTGATTATCTGATCTGCGAAATGCCAGTATAGAAAAGGTTCCTCCCAAAAATAGTATTTCAAGTCGGAGAAGAACTCCTTCTTTTGTTGATATGTCATCTCGATCGTGAGAATTTTGGACACTAAATAATTTACCATGTCGGCATACCATGGAACAACTTGTATAGCCATTAATTTCTCATCCGTGAAGGTCTCATTAATTGGGAAATTCTCCTCGCCAGCCGCCTCTATAAACTCAAGGCGAGATAAGTGGTCGGCCACTACATTCTCAGTAACTTTCTTATCACTTATTTCCAAATCAAACTCTTGTAGTAGCAGAATCCATTTAAAAGTCTTGGTTTGGCATCCCTCTTCAACAACAAGTATTTAAGAGCCGAGTGATTAGTATAAACGACCACCTTTAAACCTATCAAATAAGAACAAAATTTTTCAAAGGCAAACACAACTGCTAACAATTTTTTTCAATTGAGCTTCTGTTAAGGTCCGACTTGGATAATAAATCAGATGAAAAATTTTATCTTTTGTCTCCCCCAAAACAGCTCCTATAACATAATCGCTAGCATCACAAATTAATTCAAAAGGTAAATTCCAACCCAGTGATACAATGATAGGTGCTGAAATTAATTTCTTTTTCAATGTTTCAAAAGCATGCAAGCATTCAACAGAAAATTCAAACCGAGTATCTTTAATCAACAGAGTGTAGAGAGGTTTAGTAATTTTGAAAAAATCCTTGATAAACCGACGATAGAACCCGGCATGACTCGAGAAGCTCCTCACACTTTTCACATTGGTCTGTGGTTGGAGTTTGTCAATAACTTCTATCTTTGCTTGGTCGACCTCAATTCCCTTGAAGGAAATGTGGTGGTCGAGTACTATTCCCTCCTTGACCATGAAGTGACATTTTTTCCCAATTTAAAACAAAATTTGTCTCCTTGCATCTCTGCAAAATCAAAGATAAATTATATAAGCAATTATCAAAAAAGTGACAAAAAACAGAGAAGTCATCCATGAAGACTTCTAAAACTTTTTCCACCATGTCCGAGAAAATGGACATCATGCATATTTGAAAAGTGGTTGGCACATTGCAAAGACAAAAATGCATGCACCTATATGCAAAAGTGTCGTAAGGACAGGTGAAAGTGGTAGGCGTGACTAGCAAGTCTTTCAAGCATTTGATCAATAAACGCTATGGAAAAATGGTATTTCTGAGTTGCATCATTCAGTCTTCGATAGTCTATGCATACTCGCCATCCCGTGACCGTCCTCGTCCGTACGAGTTCATTATTGTCATTTTTAATCACGGTTATCCCTCATTTCTTCGGAACAAATTGCACTGGACTTACCCATGCACTATCTGAAGGATAAATGATCCCGACCTTTAAAAACTTCAATACCTCTTTATGCACCACTTCTTGCACCGATGGATTCAATCTCCTCTGGGGTTGGAAGATCGGTTTAAAATTATCATCCATTAAAATCTTGTGCATGCAAATTGAAGGACTAATTAATTCCTTTGATGTCCAAGATGGTCCAACCGAAAGCCATTTTGTGCTCCTACAAGACTCTCAGCAACTTGTCTTCCTCTACATCACTCAATGAACTGTTAATAATAATTAGAAAGGTAGAGTCCTGGCCCAAGAAAGCGTACCTTAAATTTGATGGAAGTGGCTTGAGTTTAGGCTTGGGTGACGTCGGCTGAGATGAGTGTAGCTTTTCCACTTTCGGTTTTATTGAAGGAGAAAGGAATGGTGTAGCTATCAAATATTTCTCACAATTCCTAACCTCTTCATCTTTGGATTCAATAGATGTAGAGCGAGTAAGACATATCTTAAGTGGTAGTTTTGGGAATTCAGCTCCATAAGTTTCATCATTCTTGATCATGTCTCAGTTGCTTATTTGAAAACAGGAATGTACCTCGAAAGAGAATTTCATAGATTTAAATACATCAAAAGTGACCTGCTTCTCGCCGACCCTCAAAATGAGTTTTCCTTTCTGGACATCAATTAAAGTTCTCCCTATCACTAGGAAAGGTTGGCCCAGTATCATAGGGATCTCCTCCTCCTCCTCCATATCAAGTACAATGAAGTCGGCGGAGAAGATGAACTTATCAACTTTCACCAGTACGTCCCAATGAGTCCTCTCGGGTATTTGACAAATCTGTCCACCAACTATAGAGAGATGGTAGTCAGCTTTACTTCTCCAAGACCTAGTTTCCTGAAAACAAAGAGAAGCATTAGATTAATACTTTCTCCTAAGTCACAAAAACCTTTTTCAAAATAGGAATCTCCTATAGTGCAAGGGATCGTGAAACTCCCTGGATCTTTCAACTTAGGCGGTAGCTTCGTTTATAAAATTGCACTGCTTTCCTCAGTCAACATTACAGTTTCATGCTCCTCCAACTTTAGCTTGTTTAATAATATATCCTTAAAAAATTTTGCATATTCAGGCATTTTCTTTAAGGCTTCAATGTGAGGAATATTAATATACAATTGCTTAAATATATTCAGAAATTTAGAGAACTGATTATCAATTTTATTTTTCTTTAATCTTTGCGAAAAAATAATTGGTGGATCATAAATTGAAGTAGAATAAGTTTTAGAAGTAAACTCCTTGGATTTCTTGGATTTTGCATCCCCTTTCTTCTGTCTAGTCTTCTCAACTTGTTGGTCGGTCGCCTCTCGATCGGTTTCTTTCACCTCGTCCTCGGTTTCCTTCTTCTCGGTCTCCATATTTTCAGCTTCTGCACCTCGCTCGGTACTTACTATTTGTGGCTGGTCATATGTCCGCCCACTTCGCAATACTATGGCTTTCACATGCTCATTTGGATTGGTCACAGTGTTGCTTGGTAAAGTCCTTATTGTCCTCTCAGTAAACATATTGGAGAGCTGACCAATTTGCACCTCAAGATTGCAGATGGATGCTAAGTTGTTTTGGATCAACATATCAATCTTTTGCATTTACTGTATGAACATATCCTCAAGTGTCGGTTTCTTCTTTTGCTGTGAAAACTATTGAGGTGGCCTAACCGGCCCTTGGTTATTGCTCCATGAAAAGTTAGGGTGATTTCTCCATCTGGGATTGAACGTATTTGAATAAGATTGTTTTGACGTTGGAAATTAGACATGTAGTGGGCTTGTTCTTGACTCTGCTGGACAAAATAATTCCCCACTTGGTAGTCTACACTTGAAGCATTTCATGCGCAATGATTACAAACAACATTACTTTGAATAGCATTAACGTTCATCTTACCTAATTGTTGTGAAAGATTTGCCATCTGCGCCACCAGCGTGGTAATAGAATCAAGTTCAAAAACTCCAGCCACCTTTCTTGGCATTGCTCTCTCTGCCGACCATTGATAATTGTTGGACGTCAATTCTTCCAGAAGTCCATCGGCGGCTTCATGGGTCTTACTCATTAATGCTCCTCCAACTGTTACATCAACCACAGATCGATTTGTGGGTCCCATACCATTGTAGAATGTCTGTACTTGAAGCCAGGTGGGTAGGTCGTGATGTGGACACTTACGCAATAAGTTTTTGTATCTCTCCCACACCTTATACAATGATTCACCCCCAAATTGGGCGAATGTAGTAATATCATTTCTTAATTTCGCTGTCTTGACTGGAGGGAAATACTTTACTAAAACTTTTTGTGCTAACTCCTCCCAGGTGGTGATGATGCCGCGCGATAGAGAATTCAACCAAGCTTTTGCTTTTTCCCAAAGTGAAAAAGGAAAAAGTCTCAATTGGATTGTATCATCTGTCACTCTGTTGTGTTTAAAAGTATCACAAATTTCTAGGAAATTTGCAATATGGATATTAGGATCCTCTTGTGACAGCCTTCCAAACTGGATGGTTTGTTGGATCATTTGAATGATGGCCGGCTTGATCTCGAAGTTATTGGCTTGTATAGCTGGTCGCCTTATATTGGGCATCGCCCCATTGATCGAGGGCATCGCATAGTCTCTTAACGCCTTGTGCTCCTGGTCGGCCATATTAACTTTATAGGTGGCGACCTCTTTCTTTTTATTTTTATTGATCCGACATAAGGTCTTTTCAATCTCGAATCGAAAAACGTATGCTCTAATGATTTAGATCGGTACATACACTTCTGATTCCTGAAAAGAAAAAGATCAAATTAAATCTTTTTTATATATATAAAATAAAATAAAATAAAATCCAAAGTAGTAAAAATCTAGCTGGTATCAATATCAATAACTATTTCCCGGCATTGGCGCCAAAAACTTGTTAGCTTAAAAATATATTTGCAAGTACACAGAATCGTAACAAGTAGTAAAGTGTTTTAAAAAAAACGGATATCGAACCCAAATGGAATAATTATGCTATTGATTATTGAGATTGACTAAATTAATTACTATTTGAAAAATCAAAATTTGAAAAATGGATTATCTAAATTAAACTGAAGACAAAAGAATTAAAATTAAGATTTTAAAGATAATAAGAATAGATCTAGAGTATTTGACTTTACCTAACAAATCTCACATACTTTATTCTTCCTTATTATAGAATTCCAATTATCCCAAGTTGATGATAAAAATTTCTTAACTATTCAATATTTTCTCTCGAACAATAACAAAAATATCTCCAACTATTAATTACATATCTCTATGCGAATTTAACTAGTTTTAGACTCATTAAGTTCTTAGGATTTTTCTTGAAAATCACACTAGTCGCGGTAAAGCATCTCTGCTTTCACTTAACTAATGGTATTTAATCCTAGAGCTTTAATCACAAATCACCTCTTGGTCTCATTGCAGTCCAAAAGATCGAACAATAGTTAGCTAGAAAATTGTAAGCATTAAGAACAAAGAATAAACACTCAATCATGAAAATATTGAAAATAAAATAACTTCAAATATAAAATGTGTGTCCAATGCTAAGCTACATCAAAGCTCTAGAAAATAGAATTAGTTCATAATGAAATTAAAAGGAAAAAGAATAAAACTTGTGTTCTTCATTAAAGTCGGTTGATGAAGCATGCGACTCTCGCCTCTGCCCTCCAATTACGCCTTCTCGAAAGAACAGTAAAAGAATAAATTCTGGAACTTTAAACTTAGACAAAGACTCTAAAACATAAAACTAAGATTAAGAACCAAGACCCCCTATTCATCCCATAAAATGAGATTAAATAGATATCGAAATTCAAATCTGGGAACAAGATAACTGCGGCTAAAATCTTGCCTAAAGATCTTAAAAATAGTTTTTAAAGATAGATGTTAATATAAAAGGAAATTATCCCAAGAATATCAGAATTATCTAAAATGAAAGATTCAGTGATATGTGGCTTGAATTGCACAGTTCGGGAGGATTTGGTTGTCAATAGATTGATTGCGGAACTCGGAAGGGTCTCACCAGGTAGATGCCATGTGCGCTGAATATAACTGGCGGGAATGTCACAAATGAACGAGTGTGGAGGTCACAAAGATTACACGGCCTTCTCATCGCGTACCGAGTGGAAAGACTCTTGACTGGGATGAAAGGCTCCTCCCGCCTTTTCTAGTTGTTACCCACGATGTTGTTTAGGTTGGTCTTTTAAGTTGGTTGTTTAGACTAGTCACCCAATCTAATCGCCTAGAGCTTTGTCGCCAGTTTTCGCGCCTTCTTGTCGTGCCTTTTGGACGCGAGTTTTCTCGCCTACTAAGAGGTAAGTCTTCTTGCCTTTGGGTGAGAAAAATCTTTTTGCTGCCCATGGGACAAGGCTCCTCACCCGAATCTCATCGGCTCTCTTCAGATCTCACTACCTCTCATCTTATCGGTCTGGATTCGTAGTGTCTTCTTTTGTACCAAAATGCTCTCATTTTGCACTTTTCTCATTCCTTCAAATCCAAGAAAATAAATAAAAATATGTAAAAATAAAATAAAATCAATAGTATTGAAGAGAAAATGACACTTTTCATTAATAAAAGAGTGATAAAAATCACATAAAAATAGCACTTATCAACATGGATTGGATTTGTTCTAATATTATAGGGTTGCCTAAGAGTGATCAAAACAAGTGGAAAATACAAAAATTCCAGTTAAAAAATCATGAATAAAAGAACTTGAAGAAAACTATGCATGTCATCATGTTTGAGTTACTATTCAAGGAAATGATTTGGGTTTTTTAAATAGTAACCTAAACTCAAGTTAGAGATCTTACTCTCAGAAGGGGTACGTCCACGTTAGGTGACCTTCAAGACCATGGCATGGGAGAGCACATGGATCATGTTAGAGAGGTGCAAAAGAATGTTGAGCAAATCCTAGAAGTAGAAAATACTAAATAGAGACAAAGGGCTAAGCTTCACTGGCTGAAAGTGGGGGACAAAAGACTAAGTTCTTTCACATGCATGCTACTTAAAGGAGGAAGACCAATACCATCAAAAGCATCAAGGACCAGGCAGGTATTGAGGTTATTGACCATGATCAGATTGGTGAGATTTTTACACAGCATTTCTCCTCCCTTTTTACTACCTCGAACCCTTCTCATTTTGAAAGATGCTTGTCTGGTTTACCAACAAAGGTTACTTACTGTATGAATGCTCAGCTTATGAGCTACTTTACTGAAGAAGAGGTGAAGCAAGCTATTTTTCAAATGAACCCATTTGGGGCCCCACCTGATGGTTTTCCATATGGCTTGTTCATAGATATTCAGAATCTGAGAAATCCTACACCATTCAACCACAATAGATTTGCAAGAAATGAAACTATCATCAACAAAGAAAATGTGGTTTATCTTGATGGGGCCCTTTCCCATTGGAACACTAGAGATACTCCCATTCAGTTTAGCTTGGAACAAGAGTGAGGATAATGCTTCTGTACACAAAGTGAATAGACAAGGGGCGAAGGGGTCACCCTGCCTAAGACCCCTAGTAGGATAGAAAGCTGCTTGTGGTTTACCATTGACTAAGATGGAGTAGGAAACTGAGTCAATACAAGCATAACAAGTGTAATCCACCTTTGAGAAAATTATAAGCTTTGCTCATATCGAGTTTAAGAGCCATGACTCCTGTTTTGCCCTTCATCCTATTGTTCATAGAATGGAGAGTTTCATAGTAGCAAGGATATTGTCAGTAATCAGTCTGCCGGGGACAAAAGCACTTTCGTTCATAGAGATAATTTTAGGAAGAATAGTTTTAAGCCTGTTAGCCAAAGTCTTTAAGATGATTTTGTAAACCACATTGCACAAACAAATAAGCCTAAAATCTGTAACACTTTGACGATTTTTGGTTTTTGGAATGAGAGAAATAAAAGTGTCATTGACCCCTTTGAGTCGCCCCTTCATATGCATGGAAAAGCTTATTCTATGGCCTGAAATTGCTCAAAAGAGGATTCTTTGGAGAATTGGTGATGGGAAGGGGGTGAAAATATGGAGTGAAAAGTGGATACCAAGATCCTGTGCCCCTAAGGTTTTATCTCCTAAGGCGGCCACTGGAACTTACCAATATGATTCTGATTTAATTGACCCTGATTTGAAGACCTGGAAGACCAACCAGCTGTATGTTATTTTTTAACCTCAAGTGGATGCACTGATTCAATCCATTCCTGTCAGCAAGGGGGGCATAGAAGATAAGTTGACATGGTTACCCTCGAAGAATGGGATTTTCTCTGTAAAAAGTGCATACTATCTGTGCAATGATGCTGATATTATCTCTGTGGGTGAGACATCCAATTGGAGAAGGCAAAAAGGAAGTTGGAAAGCTATATGGAATATGAAAATTCAGAATGGTGTAAAAGTCTTCATATGGAGAGCTTTCAAGGAAGCTATTCCTATCCAATCTGGTGAAGAGGAAAGTGGTGGAGGAGGATGCTTGTCTAGTATGCAGCCTTTTTTCAAAAACTTTAGGGCATGTTTTGTGGGGTTGTCCTGCTGTCAGGGATGTTTGGAGGTTGAGTAACAAAAAGATCCAAAAGATGGCCTTCCAAAGTGACAGATTTGGTGACATTTGGAACCATTTGACCAATTGTTTAAAGCAGGAAGAATTAGTGGAAGCTGCAATTACCGCAAGACTGATATGGATCAGAAGGAATGAGCTAACCCAGGGAAAGGGATTCAGACATTCGATGGCCCTCAACAAAGCAGCTATAGAAGAAGTCTTGGTCTACAGATCTGTAAGTCATCATGCAAACATAGCAGCTAGCAGAATTGATCCACCACAAAATTCATGGCAGAAACCAGCAAAGGGGTTTTATAAGGTAAATTGGGATGCTGCTACTAATCTGGCTGAGAGAAGGATAGGAATTGGGGTGGTTGCCAGAGATTGTCAAGGGCTCGTTGTTTGGTACTCTACAGGCTCCCAGATCAATGAATGAAGATGCTTTCTCTGTTGAGGCTTATGGATTTCTGTTGGCTGCAATTTTCTGCAAAGAAATGGGGCTGCCTAAGGTCATACTCAAGTTGTCAACATGGCAAAGAGGCATCTACAGACCTAAGCTTTGGTGGTTTACTAATTGAGGATGGTCTTAGTGTCATAACAGGAATGCTATCATGGTTTGTAGTTCATATAAACAGGAATGCTAACATGGTAGCTCATATCTTGGCAAAAAATGGTCTTGTTCTTGAAGAAGACAAGTATGTTATGGAAGAAATTTCTCAATGTATTCATTCCGATGTTTTAAGTGAATTGATGTAAGTCTTCTATTATTAATGAAATTAATTTCTCATCTAAAAAAAAAAAGTTAGAGATCTTACCATGGTTGAAAAGAAAACCCTTGGGCGTGTGGGATGGGTTTTAGAAGAAAGTAAACCAATGGTACGATGTAAGTGGATCCAATTTGCAATAATAATAGGAATTCTAAGCTTTTGCTCTAAGTGTTGAATTTTCATTGGGCCAAATATTCAATCATTTATGTGGGCCTTGAAATGGACCTCTTACTTGGGTTCTATGTTTAGATTTTATTGGGCCTTTCCTTGGCCTCAACAGTTCACTAAGTCTTGGGTCTTACTAGGTTGGGCCAATAGTCTTCGATCTTACTAAGTTGGGCCTAATAGTCTTGTGTCTATTAAGTTGGGCCTATGGTCTTGTATCTACCAAGTTCGGGTCTATAGTCTTGAGTTATCCTTAGCCCTCTTTTCTTAATAAGCTAAGGTCTCTATTTAACCAACTCTTGGGCCTTCTTCAAATCCATCTAGTATTTTAACTAAGTTACTTAGCCCACCAAGGTGGCAAGTCTCCAATATGCTACTTATCATTCTACCATTAGCCTCTTGGCACCTTTTCTCAAAATTAATATAGCACTAAAAATACTAACTAAACCAATGGTTTAAGTTCCTTTCTCCAACTCATGGTCCAAAAACTACCTTTCTCCTCAGGATCACAACTTTTACTAGGCTAGGGTCATGGTTACTAAGGTCAAGTCCTAAGGTGTTTTTAAGTGGGGTGTTACAAGAAACGATATTCTCTTGTTGGAAAATTACAGATCTAGTGCGGTTGTTCTACGGATTCTCCATCGTCGTTATTGTTAATCTGAAATCCTCCTGACGATGGTGGAGTGTGCTACACAGTAATATACCAGAACAACACTCACAAATTCCACAATGGGTAATATACCGGACAGTGGGTAGCTAGTGGCTGGTTGCTTTCCCGCTAGCTACTGTGCTTCTTTTGATGGCGATGAAACGATAGTAAGGCTCTCATAGGCTCTATCTAATTGCCCATCAGGGTGGTTGGACCTGTACTGCACTATGCACAAAGGTGGCGAGCAGCAAGCCCTGCACATGAAACCATTGGGTGCACGCCAACGTGCACCATTATGTCCGTTGTGCATGGCGTGCATAGCACATCTCACTACAAGAAAAAAAGTCTTTTCCAGCGATTTTATTACCACCGTAATAAAAACCACTGCAATTAACCCTTATTTACGGCTATTTTCTTATTGTTGCTAAAATCCAAAGCCATGTAGACGTAAATCTGATGTGAAATTACTGTTTACTCATTTGCAGCGACTATTTGACCTTTTGCGGCGACATAAAATCGCCGCAAATAATATTAGAAACTGTACCAGTATTTTAATTGCGGCGAATGGGAAAATCGTCATAATAGTTAGCTTGCGGCGAATAAAAAGTGCTAGAAATAGCCTTTTATAAAATTTAGGCCTTTCCCAACGATTTTAATATCGTCGCAACAAAAAATACCACTAATAAACATTATTTCCAGCGATTTCTAAGTAGCTGCTTGCTTTCCATCTCGAATTTTTGAGCTGGTGGAGAAGTAATTACTTTTATTTTTTGCAGCGATTTTAATTTTGTCGCAAATTGAGTAAGCGGTAAACATTTCCATGGATTAGAGAAATCAAGCAACAGATACTATTTGCGGCGAAAATATTCACTGTAAGCATATCTAAGTAAATTAAATGTTATTATCGGCAAATCCAAATCGCCGAAAAGTGAAATTAAATTTAAACCACCTGTTTTATATTTTCCCCTAATTTCTTTCCCTCTCTCGCTCTGCCTCCACAATCCCTCTTCTCCCTCAACCCACGCCGCCGCGTACAGCCCGTCGCCAGCGACCCCACCACGCCACCGCCACCTCACCTCAACGGCCACCCCATCCTTCTCCCCCAGCCCCCACGGCGGGAATATCCTTTCCCCCGAATCTGGCCTCGACCTCTCTCTCTCTCTCGGATTTCTCCATGTCGTCGCCACTAGGGGCACTGTTCGCCACCACTCACACCTCGACGCCATCGCCAGTCCTTCGTTGGAGCCCCCTTCTCCTCCACGCCTAGCCCAGCAGCCCAAGGCCCTCCCTCTCTCCCTTGCTTTGTTCGCAAACCACGGCCCCCACACGGTTTGCTACTGATCTGCCACTCCCTTGTGAGTTTCGATTCTTGATTTCTTTTATTTTTTCTTCCCATAGATTTTTGTATGTAATGTCTCTGGAAAAGTTGTGGGTTCTCGTTTAGGGATGCGTTCTTTTCTCCTTGTACCCATCATTTTTGTTGTTGTTGTTTTTTTTTTTTTTTTTCTTTTGCAGCTTTTACTGAGGTCTTTGTTCAATTTGAAGATTGAAACATTTTGGATTCTTTTTCCTTGAGAATATTTTCTATGCAACCAATTCAAATTATTTTTTGTTTATTTGAGATTCAATATCACTTTTAAAATGCTTTGATTTTTTGTTTAAGAGATTTACATACTTTTATTTTTTATGTAAGACACTTTGTAAACACATACAGTTGTGAATCTCAATGTTGGTTAATGTCCGGTAATGTTAGTTGTTCAGGTCTCAATTTGATTTTAAGGCTTAAACTAAGTACTTCCAAAGCTCAGACACGAATGTTCCCTGCAGTGCAAGTATGATGAGCATATTACTACAACATATATTAGTGTGTCTCAGTAAAGAATTTACATAGATTTTTCCGATTAAAGATGACCCCTATTATCTAATGAATCGAACCCTTCTAAGGTGGCCACTCAAATTTTATGAGTTGAAGCAAGCAATACTAATCTTTCACAAAAAGTTAGCCGAAATATCATACTTAGATGTACAGAATAATAATTTCAGCCAAATAAGACTAACCTTTCAAGTCCGGAAAATCATTGAGGACCTGCCTTCTCTAAATATTTAATTGATTTATGTTTGCAGTTAAGGCAGCAAGTTCATATGTTCATGGGAAAAGAAAAGTTTTGGCATTAGCGTAAGGAGGAAATTGAGAGAGTGAAATTTTCCCGTACCCACGGATACATTTTCGTACTTGAAAACAAAGGATTTACCTTTGATTTTTGAGATTGCACTGGCCAAATCATCTTCTTTGTTGCCAAAAGAAACACCTGTTTTAGAATTTTCTGCTTTCAAGTCATTGGAAGGTCCTTCGGATGGCAAGTGTCTTATTATATCACAAACCGATTTGACCCAGTTGGAGGTAAAATGGGCTTTTAGTCCTAGTAGAGAATGAATTGTTTCAGCAAGGTTCTGAACAGATTTTCTTCCTTCATGGCCTTTGTCCTCTTAGGTTGCAATGCATTATCAAAGGTTAGTCTTCCCTCTTCACTTCTGGCCTTCTATTTTCTCTTTATCTTGTAACTCAACATTACATGAATCAAAAAATAAATTAACCTGTGATAATGCAAAAAAGATTAAAATGACAGTTTGGACAGTTGGATAAAGATTAGTGATCAAATATGTAAGTTAAGTTAATAGAGAAAAGAGGGAAAGAGATTTATAATGATATGAAAGACTCTGAGGATGTGCTCCATGCATTAAATGCATGAGAAGCGGAACTATGTGTTACAATTATATTGGTAGCTTAATTTGCTCGTTGTTTATCGTTGGCAATGAACTGGTTTAACAAGAGGGATCACCCTTTATAACCTATAAAAATGAATCAGTTGTCAGCCAAATCGTTTAAAGTTTGATAGTGCATGTTGTCAAGATTTTAAAGTGATTCCTGGAGAGAGAGCATAATCACTCATCCTAGGTTGGTATTGCCATATGTTAGTATTAGAAGATGTAGAACTGATTCTATTGACTAGTGGCCAAAGAGGTACTTGGTAAGTCTGGTGGACCATTGTCCAAAGAGACTGGTGGAATGCAGAGGTTCAGGTGGCAATTTGGTCGAAAGGAGATGGTTACAGGGATGGTTACAGAAGTTTACACAAATCTTAAAAGAAAAGGGCTAATTAAATAAAATAGAAAGTGACAATGAAGTTAAAAATGAGGTTCAGACGATTAGATTTAAGGCTTGTGATGAACTATATAACCAGTAGGAGACAAAGGAAGAAGTGATTCTTGAATTGTCTTAAAATGTTGCGAAAACTTGTAAAGATGTTACTGAACACCCGGTGCGAATAAAGAAAAAGCTCATAACGATGTAGAATTTTTTTAGCATTTCAGCAATGACAAACTATAAGTGGGCGGTAACTAGTAGGGACAATGCTGAAAATCTAGTAATTACCTATGCATGGGGATGGATGGATGTTTTTTTTACCTTCCCTAGAAAGGATGATAATAACTAAAAATTCTAAGTCAAATTCTTTTTTAACTTAACCAACAAATGCTAGCCAAGGCTTGAGCACCTGGATTTTGAGTCAAAGTTGTTGCTTGATGTTAGTGCTTGTTTGGGTGTTTTTTTTTTTATTATTATTATTTAGTAGTTCACATTATTGTTTGATATAAATGTTAAATTGCAATTAGCTTGAGCTTTGTGTGGCCATCCAGAAATTTCATAGTGAATATAATTTGGATGTGTATTATACTTTTTATGTTTTATCCTTAGAAAATTTGATGTTGAAAAATGTTTTCTTTGCTCTGGCTTTTTTTATAAGTAAGGTCTGATATTCAACATAATTGTGTTTGGTTTGTGCTTTTTGGTCTAACCTTCTCCATTATCTGTCTCTGCTATATTTGTTCTGCAATGCAGAAGACCGGCTCTTACCATTGTTGTGGCTGTCATGCTCTTTTTGGCATTTCTTGGCTTTTTCAAGTCTTTTGAGATTTTATCGAGTAGAAGAAGAATATTCTCATCATATGGCTTATTATAAACATTTGCAGATATTATATATAAGGGTCTCTAATATAAAGTATAGCTTGGGTATAGTTCATCAGAGATAATTTTGTGGATTTTTTTTTTATTATTTTGTAAAATATCTTTTCCAACGAGTAAAATTCGCCATAAATACTTTTTACCGTCGCTTTTTATATTATTTGCGGCGATTATTTGCAGCGATTAATAATCGTCGCAAATAGTTTTACCAGCAATTTAAATTGGTCTTCGGAATAGAGTTCATTATTCACGACAATTTAATAGACAAACGAAACAGGTATTTGCAGCGTTTTATTTCAGATTTGTGGCGAAAAAAATCGCCGGAAAAGATAACCTTTTTAGCAGTGATTTTTGGCTTCCGTTGGGGTTGATCAGAAGCGAGGGGATAATACCGGCGAACATGCAGCGAGTTTTAAATCGCTGGGAAATGTTAATGGCAGCGATTTTATTGGTTTTGCCAACGAAAATGAATCGACGGTAAAAGTGATTTCCCTTGTAGTGTCTCTCACGTGCACAATGCAAGCCATGCACTCCACTGGTTTATTTTATTTTAAACAGGGTTAACTAAATAAGCATATCACTAATAATAAGAAAAGGTATAGAGTTAAGAGATAAGGCAAGAAATAGATAAATTAAAAGAAGTTGACTCAGACTCCTAGAAGGAAATGTCTTCATAAAGCAAGTAAGAATCAATCACTCAAAAGAAGGAAATAAATCACTATATAAGGAGGAGATCTCCACAAATCTAGATAGGGTTTCAATGCCCAGACTCCACCATACACAATGACTCCAAAGGATCTTCTTTCAAGAGATGTACCATTTTCAACTTTCTGAAATCCTAAATTTCTGAATTATAAATGCACACCCACCGTACTATACATTTCACATTCTAAAAATTAAAACAATCAAAATTTGAAGTTTGAAAAATGTGGTTTTTCATTCATCACCCGTCGATTTCTAGAGACAATTGCCACCCTCAAACTGCAGCTGAATTGATGGTGATTAATCTACTTGCGAGGTGGTAGGTGTGGAGGCCAGTCGTGGTTGGAGATGATCGAACTTTGGTGACCGTGGTGTTGCCTAGAGGCGATGACGAGAAAGAGGAAAAAAAACTACTGTTCAGAATTTTAGGATTTACGTTTTATATTTTAGTGTTTATATATAGTTTTGATCTACATAATCTTGTGTAATACATATCTTTTAAAAAAAAGTTCATCTCTCGATCAAATTCCACTAAAAAAGGTTTTTAACACTCGTTAATTACAACCATAAGAGTTCATTCATTAAGTTCCCACTACATCAATATGACCACCAATACATGAGAACTAATAAAAAATCACTAAATTTATTAATAATTAATCAAAACCCAAAAGGTCGTAACCTCAAAATGCAGTTTCCTGCCAGCCTTTAACGTGGAATCCATCGTGAGTGCAGCCAAGAAAAAAACAATGCAAAACAAAACAAAACAAAAGATGAAAACATACGGTACGCATGCGTACTTTTTGTTTCCCCCAAAAGAAACTAATTATTATATATATATATATATATATATATATATATATATATTATTTGTGATGTAGAATCTACGAGGAAATCATGTTCGTTCCGTTCACTCTTAGTTAATATCCAAACAAAGAAACCCTCATTTCATTCCCTTCTTATGAAACTCTCAAACGAGAAAAATATTAAAATATTCTATTTTTTTTTTTTCATTTTTTCGATGCCATTCTTTTCTCCAAAACAAGCTGTAACACTCTCAGATCAACACCAACATTTATATAACAACAACCAGAAATTTCACACCATAAATGTCAAATGTTGCAACGGGTAACGATCGAACAGTACAAATTTAAACACATGCCAATAACATTAAAACTAGTACAATTAAAAGGTCCGACAAAGTAGGAGTTCCATACGGCAGATCGACTACATATATAGCAGTCATCTCTATCTTGATCAGGTGGAGCTGCTCGATTGTTTATGTCGGTTGATCTCTGCAATGATGTGATCGTAGTATGGTGTAATCTTTTCCAGATTTTCCTTGATCAAGTTCTCGTTTACCATCGCATGCTGGAAGTAGTCTAACCACTGAGTCAAATGGATAATGGCATCTTCAATCTTCTTCTTAAATGCAGGCTCAAGCATGCAACTAATATTTTCATCCTCCACAGCATTTTTCATCTCATAGGCATAGCCCTCTAAAATTACCTTAGCCTTGGCTTTCTCTTTGTATTTATCATCTTCAGCCTTGAAAATCTCTGCATCCTTGATCATCCTATTAATCTCTTCCTCGGTCACTCTCGCCCTCATGTCGTTGGTGATAGTGATCCTGTCGCTCACGCCAGAAGTTTTCTCCCGAGCAGAAACCTTCAAGATGCCATTGATGTCAATATTAAAGGAGACAACGATCGTAACATCACCCCTGGGTGCAGCAGGAATGCCAGAAAGCGTAAATTTTCCCAACAAATAATTATCCGCAGCTCTTGTTCTTTCTCCCTGGTAAACACAGAACAAAATACTAGTTAGGTTGTCGTCGACCGTTGTGTAGTTTCGTTCCATATTGGTGGGACTGGTGGTATTTCTTGGAATCACAACAGACATTGTACCATCGTTGGTCTCCACCCCAAGGGATAGAGGAATGACATCTACAAGCACAATGTCTTGAACTCTCTCATTCCTCGTACCAGCCATGATTGCAGCTTGGACAGCGGCTCCATAAGCCACTGATTCATCGGGGTTCAGGCTCCTTTTGAGCTCCACGCCGTCAAAGAATTCCTGCAACAGCTGCTGGACCTTCGGTATTCTGGAAGAACCACCCGTAAGAACAACATCATGAACATTTCTCTTCTCCATCTTAGCATCAACCAAACATTTTTCCACAAGTTTAACAGACTTCTTGAAGAAATCCATATTGAGTTCTGAAAATTTGGAACGAGTGATATTTGAGATAAAATCAATACCCTCATACAGTGCATCCACGGAAATATTAGTATCAAGTGCAGAAGAAAGAACTCTCTTAGCTCTCTCGCATTCAGTTCTCAACCTTCTCATAGCTTTGGCGTTTCCACTTATGTCTTTTTTGTGCTTCCTTTTAAATACTTCTACACAATGGTTAACCATTCTGTTGTCAAAGTCCTCACCTCCAAGGTGAGTATCTCCGGCAACAGCTTTCACTTCAAATTTCTTTCCCTCAATGGTAAGAACTGAGACATCTGCTGTACCGCCGCCCAAATCAAAGACCAACACATTTCTTTTACAAATACTACCCAGTACCGCCCTGTCAAGGCCATAAGCAATGGCGGCGGCTGTTGGTTCATTGAGTACGCGCATGACATTTAGGCCTGCAATGCGGCCAGCATCCATTGTAGCCTTACGCTGCGCTTCATTGAAGTAAGCGGGGACGGTAACAACTGCATTTTTCACAGTCGTTTCCAGGTAAGTCTCTGCAATGACACGCATCTTTTGTAGCACCATTGATGAGATTTCCACGGCAGAAAACATCTTGATTTCATTCTTATAAGTGACACTGATCATAGGCTTGTCATCAGAACCTTCAATGACCTTGAATGGCCACGATTTTATGTCGCTCTGAACCAAGGGATCACTGAATCTCCTACCGATCAACCGTTTTGAATCTGCAAAATTAATCAAAAGGAATATAGGAAGAAGTGATTTTACAACCAAACAATATAAACAACTGATTGGCTAATATTTCTTTTCAAAAAGTAGAAACAGAAGACAAGTTTTTTTTTCCTGTCACAGAAGATAAGATAAATCTGTCACAGGCTTGAATTTTTTGAAGATATGTTAAAAGGAAAATACTATTTCTACAGAAATTTCTTATCGAAAATTTCCACAGAATTGCATTTTATTTTTTTAATTTTTTTTTATTTCATGATTAAGTAAGTGTTTTTAAATAAATTTATGATTTTTTTTATATTTTTTAAAAATATGTAAAATGTTTAGAAAAATGTTTGAAAAAAAAAGAAAAAAAAAAGGAAAAAAAAAAAAAACATTTGTCTTTCGGTGAGGATTCTCTCCCTCGGCATAGCAGTTTCCATGTTAAAAATTTAACTTTGGACGTTTCAACACAGATATGAGACATGACATTCTTAAACTTCCAAAAACTTTTTCGATCATAATTTATTTTCTAAAATTGATTCAAACATGAAACATATTTTAATTTTAAATCTTTAGTATTTTCATTTAATCATTACTTAATTATTATTTAAATAGAAAAATCAATACAAATTTTATAAACTTAAAAATAAAACACAAATTAATATAACTTTTTCAAACTTAAAAAAAATATTAAAAAAATATTTGAATAAATTTTTAACTTTATGATATTTTTATTTAAATTTTTTTCAATTATTTTTTAAAATTCTATAAAATATTTTAATTCTAATAATTATACTATTATTTACAAAATTTTAAGATATTTCGAGTTTCCAAACCAGCTCTTACTCTCTATCATATATATATATTCAGAGCTATTAACCGTACCCTTCCGCTAGCTAGGCAACATAGGTAGCTGGCCACTAGTGGAAGAAAGCCTCCAAATAAAACCTTCCAATCTTTCTTGATGGAAAAAAGCCACAGTTGGCAGAAATAGATTAAAGTGCCGTATGGATATACAATAAGTTGAGATAAAAATTAAAAATTAAATAAAATATTATTTTTTAAAATTATTATTATTTTAAAATTTAAAGAATTAAATTATTTATTATATTTTATATGAAAATTTTCAAAAAATTATAATAATAAAATCAAAAGAAACACTTCTAAATTCAGGACCGGGCCTAAGTTAATGGGAGAATATCAAATTTGAATGGAATATCTTATGTAATTGATAATATGTTTAATTAATTTTTTATATTTCTCTCTCTCTTTTTTTTTTTTTTTTCTAATTTCTTTCTTCTTTCTTGATCTAAACATGATGCACTGATCTTTTCTTGCTATATATCTTCTGGCCTGTTGCTTGGATTTCTTTTCTTTTTTTTTTTATTTATTGAAATCTCACAATTGATCTTACCAAAAAAGTACTCATGTAAGCCATTAATATAAATGCTTCTAAGAAACCATTTGCAAAATTAAAATTAATAAAATCCTACCTAGATCAACAATATGTCTCAACAGAGAAGATGTAGAAAATCTTAAATATTCTTTTCTTTGAAAAAACGATAGAAATGATATTTAAATAATTATATAATTATATTTAAAAATTAAATTTGTTTAGAAAGTTGTTTATAACTTCTCAAAAAGAAAGAAAGAGAAATTACCAAAGACGGAGTTGGTGGGGTTCATGGCGATCTGGTTCTTGGCGGCATCACCGATGAAGTGCTGCATATCAGTGAATGCGACACACGATGGCGTCGTTCTATTCCCCTGATCATTAACTATTGTCTCTACTCTATCATGTTGCAACACAGCAACGCAGGAGTACGTCGTCCCCAGGTCTATCCCAATAGCCGGACAAAACATCCTTCTGTCGTCGGCCATTCTCGACGTCCAGATCAACAATCACAACTAAAGATTGATCAAGTACTAGCTAGTTGTATATTCAGAGGTGGAAGAAGAAGGCCTTTTTATAGAGTGTGTTTCCAGCTTGCTTACGGATGGAGTTGCGGCATCTGTACTACGGTACTACGTACCTACATGAAGTCAAGTATGAGTCAACTCATTCGTTGCAAATAGCTTATAAGAAAGGAAAGATTCCATTCACTTTAATGTGGTCCAATATTGATGGAAAATACTTAGCCAAATCGTTGACGGCATTGATCAGTTTACGAGTCCAACGCGTTTCTATTTTTTTATATTTTAGGACGACATCACCAGTTTATAAGATATAATTTAACAGTGAAAAAAGATCAAAAGAGATTATATTTAACTTGTCATCACAAGCGTCTTAAGCCCTCATTTCTTTTCAAAAAAATATCTCATCTCATCTCATCTCATTTCATCTAATCATTACAATTTTCTTAACTTTTAATACAAATTAAAAAAATATTCTAATAATATTTTATTTAATTTTTTAACTTTAATTTCAACTCATTTTATTTCATCTCTGAAAATAAACGGGACTAAGTTTCGTCTAACTCAAGCGCAGACACAGCCAATGTTGATAAAAGAGCATCTCCATCATTGATCTTTAGACAAATTTTAATAATAATAAAAAAATAAGTGAAGAAAAGTGAGCTACTCGGCTTCCAAAATTAACTTTTGATTTTAGGATTGCTATAATTTGCCCTCAAAATAATAATAATATCAAAATTATATTATTCTTAAAAATATAATAATTTTAAAAATATTATCGTACTTGCAAAAAAATTATTTAAATTTTTGTTTAAATTATTCACTAGAAAGTAGTAGTTCAAAATATAAGAATAATGAGTAGTTAAAATTGTAAAGAAAAGTAAGAAAAAATTAAAAAGAATATTTTAAAAGAATAGATCAATATATAATAAGGAATGAGATATGGTAGATTTTAGAAAGATAAGTAAAATTTTAAAAAAAAAAATGATTTTTAGCTAAAATTTAAGAAAAAATTTGCTTGCTCTATCTCTATCATAAAAAATATTATAATTATAAAAAATAATAGATTTGTTGTCAAAGACTCAAATCATAGACGCGTCTGTACAAACACTCCAACTGGCCTGCTCAAGTCTTTTTATATTACAAATAAAAAAAAATCATTTTATATTAATATATATGTGTATATATATATATATATATATATATGTGTGTGTGGTGACGCCATTCCTTTCCATTTTATAAGTGTTGGAAAATTTCGAAACAATCCTTTGCTCACTCATGCAGATTGTGCGACTTCCCACCAATTAATTAGTTAAAGAGTAATATTATATGTAATTGTGAAATACGTAAGTATCATACAGTCGTTTTAAAAAAATAAAATCTATTATTAAAAACGTCATACATTTCAAGATAATTAGAGATACCTAAACTTCATACATTCATAGCTAAGATCTCAATACAATCAATTAGGTAGTATTTTCAAAAACAAGCATAATCAACCAATTACAACTTATTTTTATACTCGATCATCAACTACAAATGAAATTAAACATTAAATATTAAAATTTGTCCAATTCTTGCACCTCATGGTCCTCATGTAATTATTAAAATATTATTTTTGTTTTGAAATTTGAAATTTTGAATTGTTTATTGTATTTTGTGTATGAATTTAAAAAATATATATATAATGATTAGGGCTCTGTTCTGATAATGAAAGTAGTTTATCTCATCTCATCTCATCTCATCTCATCATTATAATTTTTTCAAATTCTTATACAAAATATAATAAATATATAATTCAGTTTTTTTAAATCTCAAAATAATAATAATATTCTAATAATATTTTATTCAATTTTTAACTTTCATCTCAATTCATCTCATCTCAACTCACTATTCAAATCGTATCTTGATGAAATAGGATGAGATAAAATGAAATAGTTTGGATAACCAAATTTAACTAACTTTTATTAACAAACACACATTTGCACAGTGTTATTTACGATTTCAATTCCTTAATTACTAATTTTTAAAATTTAACCATTACAAAATATTAACGTTGAAAAAAGAAAATTTGAAAAAAACATTATATTATTCTTAAAAGTGTAATAATTTTGAAAATATTATCGTACGTACAAAAAAATTATTCAAATTTTGGTTTAAATTATTCTCTAGAGAATAGTAGTTCAAAACATAAGAATAGTGAGTAGTACTAAAAATTGTAAAGGGAAGTGAGAGAAAAAATAAAAAGAAATAATAAAAGAGAATATTTTAAAAGAATAGATTAATAATATGGAGTGGGATGTAGTAGATTTTGGAAAGATGAGTAAAATGTAGAAAAATATGATTTTTAGCTAAAATTTAAGAAAAAATTTGCTTGCTTTACGAATGCTCAAAATTTGCATAATTCGATACTATATTTAAAATTATTTTTTTAATAAAAATTAATATTGTTATAATTGACAAGTTGGTATATAATTATTTTTATAAACAATAATAGATTTGTTGTCAAATCACAGACGCATATGTACAAACAATCAAACTGGTTTGTTCAAGTCTTTTTCTATTACAAAAAAAAAAAAAAAAAGTCTTTTAATATTAATATATATATATGGTGACGCCATTCCTTCCCATTTTATAAGTGTTGGGAAATTTCGAAACAATCCTTTGCTCACGCATGCAGATTGTTTGACTTCCCACCAATTAATTAGTTAAATCCTCAAGAGATAGACGTTTGACTTCTCAACATTTGCTGCGGCCTCCATGCACGTTGGGTTGGCTACAAGAGAAGAAAAAAAAAAAAAAAAAACCAATACCACTTTCACACAATTCAATAATATTAAAATATTATTTTATTTTAATGGATTTAACTTTAAAAAGTAATAATATTTTAATAGAAAGTTGTGTAAAAATTCAAGTTCTGCTCAATATATAAAAGATTAGGAAACTGGAGGGAAACTTCAGCTTTAATAAGTAATTGTAGATGATTGTGAAGAGGAAAGACATCCAGATGAGAGATGCTTGTTCCAAGTTTGCACGTTAAAGAGTTTGTATGGCATGGCTCTAGAATTTTGGTACCGCTAAAGGGAGATACAAAAGTAATAAGAAAAAAAATAGTTGGAGTTTTTCCTTTTTTTCAACATTAATTAAGAGTGCTACCTGCACCTCATCTGGCTCTGCCCACGGATAGACTGGGTGGAGAGTTGGATCCCTGGACCCTAGTCTCACCCCCTACGGGTAGGTGTCCCCTTTTGAATGTTTGGAGGGAAGGGAGGGCAAATTGACCAATGTTTTAAATACCGTATTGGACGTCGTATCGGTCAAGGCACTGGAACGAAATATTTCGGTACCGGTACCGTTTCGGAATAACGTTTTGGGATAGTCGATATATGAATAAATTATATATAAAAATATATATAAAAATTATATTCTAAAATAATTGTCTATATATAAATAAATTATATATAAATACATATATATAAAAATTATAAATAGTCTAATCTGAATTAGGGATTAAAAAATAAGCTTGTAGTTTGAAAAAAAGAAAAAAAAAACACAGAGGCCGAAATTTAGGCCGGTACGACCGGTACCGGCCGGTACGGCCGATATTTTGGCCGGTACGGAACAGATATAGTACCCGTACCGGCCGGACGGCCGAAACGAAAAATTTTGACCGTACCAACCAGTACAGTACGAAATTTAGAACACTGGAATTGACCCTCAAGACCATCCATCCATTGCCCAGGACAAGCTTATAAGGAGAGAGAAATAGAACAATTAAATAAAATGTATTGTTTCGAAAACTCTCCTTGATCAAGAGAGGGTATTTTTGAATTATATTTAGAGAGTAGAATACAGAGTATTCATAAACATCAAAATATACACAAATACAATCACGTAAAGATTAGGAAGCTCTATCTGTATTTGGTTGTTGCTGAACTTTGTCCTTATAGCTTAACCTATATATGGTTGTTGCTGGGCTTTATCCTTATCAAATACTTGCACTACCTTATCAGATCAACAGCTCCCTCAAGGTCAATGGTATAGGCTACAACATGTGGGTTGAGCTTGGAATGCAGGAAGTGAAACCGAGTAGAAACAATCGGTTTTGTAAAGAGGTCAGCGATCTAATCCTTACTCGATAAGAACCGAATGTCAAGATTTCAAGAGGACGCTTTATCTCTAACAAAATGGAAGTCGAATTCTATATGCTTAGTACGGGCGTGAAAGGCAAGATTGACATAGAGGTAGGTGGCACCGATGTTGTCACACCACAATATCGGTGGCTTATCAATGTCAAATCCAAGCCCACGAAGTAAGGATTGAAACCAAACCAATTCAGCAGTGAAATTAGCAAGAGCGCGATACACAACTTCAGTAAACGAGCATGCCACCGTGTGTTGTTTCTTAAGACTCTAAGAGAGAAGGTTAGGACCCAAGAATACACAAAAGCCATTAGTGGACCTTCTGTCATCAGAGCAGCTAACTCAAACCACATCCAAGAATCCCATGAGCTGGGCTGAATGTGAGCGCCTAAGAAGGAGACCATGGTGGATGGTGTGTTTGAGGTAACATAGTATGCGTTTGACAGCCTGCCAGTGAATAGATGAATTGAATATGATCTCCTTCCTCCGGTAATTTATCTTGGCGCAATGCTTAGATAACCAATCCATTCCTAATACAAAACATTAGACTGAAGATAATAAGTTATGCTTCCATTATCCTTCCTTCTAGACTTAGAGGACAATCTCTAATGATTCAAGTACAAGTGATTATACTTCCATTGGGAATCGTAACTACTATGGTTGGAGGTAGTGATTATGTCAGTAGGTTACACGCTTGTGCAAGTGCCACTGACGCGAAGGACCTCGTTGTGCCAGAGTCAAATAAGGAAAACATTGTACATCTGTATAGTGTGACATTACCTATAGTGTAATCAACTACCATATACTCAATAGCTAAATCAAGGATTAATTCCTATAAAAAAAGAAGGTCATTTTAGGGAAAATACCAGTAATGACTTCGATCATGTCTATTCTTGATGCTTCGTCATCTATTTCTCTAAAAGTAACGGCATAAACGTGAGCCTCAGCAGGTGGGTCTCTGATTTAGTTTGTTTGTTAATTCGGTTAGAGAAATTTATACCTCCTTGAGTATTCTAAGGGTAGTCCCAAACCATATGGCTAGGTTTTCCACATTTGAAGCATGTCCCCAACCCAAATCCGAATTCTCCGTTGTGGATTTTTCCACACTTTCAACAAGAAGCAGGTGGGGTGGGCATTACCCTCTTCCCTTTGTTAGCTCCTGGCACCATCTTTTTTTTTTTTTACTCTATTTCCTTTGTTAGCTGCACACGGAGGTGGCGAGCAGCAAGCCATGCACGGAGATAGTGAGTAGCAAGCCATGCACATGAAACCATTAGGTGCACGCCAACGTGCACCCTTATGTCCGTTGTGCATGGCGTGCATAGTGCATCTCTCACGCGCACAATGCAAGCCATGCACTCCACTAGTTTATTTTATTTTATTTTAAATAGGGTTAACTAAATAAGCATATCACTAATAATAAAAAAAAGAGATAAAGATAAAAGATAAGACAATGAATAGATAAATTGAAAGAAGTTGACTCAGAGTCTTAGGAGGAAAGGGCTTCATAAGACAAGTAGGACTCAATCACTCAAAAGAAGGAAATATATCTCTATATAAGGAGGAGATCTCCACAAATCTAGATAGGGTCTCAACGCCCAGACTCCACCATAAACAATGACTCTAAAAGATCTTCTTTCAAGAGACGCACCATCTTCAACCTCCGAAAATTTATCCATTTGTATTGATAGATATGCGAAATCATGAGAGATTGTTACATCACCTATTATAATGGATTTCCTCCCAAAACAACCTTTGGACGTAGTCTTTTTTGTCGAGTCATGTAAATTTTTGTGTCTTTTTTTATTTATCTTTTATTTACTTATTTATTGTTTATTTCATGAATGAATGCGAAAAGCACTGTATCGATGCCCTGAATCATTATCGTGAATTGGGAATCACTCTTTTTCCGTTTTGGTTAGTTGTGCAAACTTTTAGCAATAACATATGTCATTTAAGTAAATCTAACCCAAAATAAACAATCTTCTTAAAATGATTTTTCAAATATCAAAGTTTTAAGAACTTTGAGAGTCACGAGATCGAATAGGTGTTGCCCACCAAACAAGACTTTGTAAAAAGTGCTCTCACTTCCTCTTCCCTTTTTTACTTATAACAATTCTTTTTTGAAATGGAAACTCACTTCTCATTAACTGCAAAAAGATATTACAGATGTAAATCAGTCCATAGGACTTGTTGAACACAGCTGGGAACAGAATCCCACCAAACATTAGTTGAAATAACATTTCTAGAAAATCTTGCTAGCTTGTGTGCAGCTTGATTGGCTTCCCTATTGATGTGAACAATTGAACAGCTCTGAAATCTACTCTTGAGGTGCTGAATATTTGTTACTACATTCCCATAAATGGAGTTCGAATTAGTAGGATTACTTATTTCTTGAACTAGAAGTAGTGAATTAGTTTCAATGCATAAAGAGCGAAGGTCAACAGATCATTAAGTATGTGTTTAAATGTTAAAATGAGTTAAGTTGAATTAAATTGAGATGATAAAATATTATTAGAATATTATTTTTTAATATTATTATTATTTTAAAATTTAAAAAAAAATTAAATTATTTATTATATTTTATATTAAAATTTAAAAAAATTATAATGATAAATTGGGAGAAGACGTCTGGGACTGAAGTTTGCTTTCCGCTCACGAACCAGCTTGTTCTGACGATCAAGTTCTGAGCATGTTGTTCCGACGACTTTCTGGAACGTCTCCGCCACGGCACGTCTCCGCACGTCTCTCTCACCCCTGATAATGATTTCTTGCTCCTTCATTGCGAAAATACAATGTTGCGAAACCAAAATACCAGCCTTGAATAGCCGTATTCTCCCTCTCTGCTGCATCCACTCTTTAACAATAAGAGAGAGGGTCTTTTTTATTTTTTTTGTCTTTTTTTCCACTTACGAGTTGGGAAGATGCGAACTACCATGGTTGGTTGGTAGATTGATTGAGAGAGAGATATTAGAATCTTGGTGAATCTGACTTTTTCTCTTTTGTGGTCCCTTGCTATGTGATTCTGAGGTTTTAAAGTTATTAGCTTCCCACAGGGCCACAATTCCAATTTTTTTCCTTTTTCTACTTTGGCAGGCTGCAAATTTTCTACTTTAGCTACTTAATTAGTATTTGATCGATTCTAATAATTTTAGTTTTGTGTAGGACTGTTTTTTTTTTTTTTTTTTTTGGATAAAGGTTTTAGGTAATTATGCATTCAACTTTTGCTCACAGACAAAGAACAAGAAAGGGTGAAACTATTAATGAATGGATTATTAACTTGTTTCTATTTCTCTTTTAAATTGTCTATTTATTTTCTTTTATTGTTGCCGCCTTCTTTTTCCCTTCCATTCTCCTATTTTCAAAAGATATTAGGGTCGAATTCAAAAGATTAACATCCACAAAGAAAGACATCTTTTTTTGCCAACAGCATTTAAAAAACTCAAATATCTCACACTACAGAGAAGATATGCTGGGGTGCTTTCCTTATTATCTAGAAAAAACATTATTGATTCTCTATTTTTATCTTTAACGAAGAGAAGGGGAAAGAACATCTGGGTATGCACCGTTTCGAAGAGGAGCTGCGAAGAGAAGAGGAGCTGGAAAGACGTTTGGGAGATTTCCGTTTCAGTCCATGCTGCGCACCATTTTATTTAACAAGTTGGCAGCCACATGGATTTCGTGCCCAAGGGGTGCACGAAATGGACTAGCTTTAACTTTTTCCAATTTCGAAACAATCCTTTGCTCAGACATGCAGAGTACCAATTAATTAGTTAAATGATCCATAAGAGATAAGACATTTGACTTGTCAACATTGGCTGCGGCCTGTATGCACGTTGGGTTGGCTACAAGAAAAATAAAAGAATGATTATAAAAAAAACAAAATAACCCATTACAACTTTTACACAATTCAATAATATTAAAATCTTATTTTATTTTAGTGGATTTAACTTTAAAAAGTGATAATATTTTAATAGAAAGTTGTGTTAAAATTCAAGTTCATGGATTGAGCACTATAAAAGATTAGGAGAGGAAACTGGAGGGAAAAATCAGCTTTAATAAGTAATTACAGAGTGATTTGAAAAGGAAAGACATCCAGATTAGAAACGCTTTTTCTAAGTTTGCATGTTGAAGAGTTTGTATGGCATGGCTCTAGAATTTTGGTACCGCTAAAGGGCGATACAAAAATAATAAGGAAAAAAAAATCGTAGGAGTTTTTATTTTTTTGCAACTTTTCCTCATCAATATTAATTAAGAGTGATACCCGCACCTCAAAGATTGTGGCTGCCTGCTCCTTGGGCGGGGTCGGAGAGTTGGGTCTGTGGAGCCTAGCCTCGCCCGCCCGTGGGTAGGTGACCCCTTTTGGATGCTGGGTCCGAATTGACACCCAAGATCGTCCATCCATTGCCCACGACGAGTTTTTAAGGAGAGAGTAACATAACAATTAAATAAAATGTATTGTTTGGAAAACTCTCCTCGTTCGAGAGAGAGTATTTTTGTATTATATTTATAGAATAGAATACAAAATATTCATAAACATTAAAATATAAACAAATACAATCACGTAAAGATTAGGAAGTTCTATCTCTATTTGGTTGTTGCTGAACTTTGTCCTTATAGCTTAACCTATATATGGTTGTTGTTGGGCTTTATCCTTATCAGATATTTGCACTACCTTATCAGATAATGCTTCAACAGCTCCCCTCAAGGTCAACGGTACAGGCTACAGCATGTAGGTTGAGCTTGGAACACAAGAAGTGAAACCGAGTAGAAACAATCAGTTTTGTAAAGAAGTTAGCGATCTGATCTCTTTACACTGGAGTTTTTTTCTCTTTTGCAACATTTCCTCATCAATGTTAATTAAAAGGGATACCCGCACCTCAAAGACGGTGGATGCCGACTCCACCCAAGGATGGGCAAGGTGGAGAGTTGGGTCCCTGTGCCCTTAGCCTCGACCCCGTGGATAGGTGCCCCCGTTTGGATATCGAGGGGGTGAATTAGCACCAAGGGCCATCCATTCACTACCCAAGACGAGAATCTAGGGAGAGAGTAACGTAACACTCAAATAAAGTGTATTGTTTGCAAAACTCTCCTTGATCAAGAGAGATTATTTTTGTATTAGATTTATAGAGTAAAATAGATATCCAAACAAATATTATATATATAATATATAATATTTTAAATATATTATATGTTTAATATTTAATATTAATATCCAAACAAAACGAATGGTTCGGTCAAGACCGAACTAGACCGAGACTAATTGAATGTGTGTGTATTTATATATACACAATATTATTATATATATATTGGTTGTATAAATTAATTATATAATTTTCATCTAAGGGATTAGGATTGATCTTATATAAAATGAAATTATTTAATATTCATTAACCATATAAAAAATGTTGAAGAGATCACTTAATTTTAATTTTACTAATTTGATTAACTTTTTGTATTAATTGTTTTGTCAAAAAAAGAAAAAAGAGGAAAAAAATATTCATGGATCGAATCAGACCGACTGGACAGATAGCTAACGGCCCGGTCCAGCAAAAATAATGGATCGAAATTTTCAATCCATGACCTCCCTCGGACTTGATTGGATTAGACCGATTACACCCTTACTCCTGAGATGGTTGTCAAGTTGCCCGGAGAGCAGTTGGATTTGCAGCGTTGTCAGCTCGATATGTGAGATCAAACATGTGATAGCAACAAAGTGTAGTTAGCCTAGGCGATGGTAGACTTGACAGGTGGGCTTTCCACTAGAGGATGGCCCACTAAAGTTCTGGGAGCATCAACCATGCCCACGTCCTCTCCCTCTAGAGTAGGAGGTGAACCAAGAAGAAGACTATGGTCCTTGTTGAGGAGGCATACCAGAATGAGCAGCAATATTGGCGGAGGGTTGAGAAAAGTCCACTGGAGAAGAATGTTGTTCTAGACGAAGTTCATAGCTAAGAAGGTGACCATAAATCTCATCTAATGATAGTGGATCAACTCTAGTTGTAACAGAGGTGACAAAAGGATCATAGTCAGGACCAAGACCTACAAGAAGATATGAGAAAACCTCATGCTCTTGAAAAGGTTGTCTAGCAGGAGTGAGAAGGTAAGCAAATTTTGATTTATTGAAAATAATCAACCATGGAAAGACCTCCTTTCTTGGTTGTGGCAAGTTGTAAATGAGAATGGATAATACGAGCACGGGAATGTGATGTAAAAAAATTTTCAAGAGCAGTCCAGAAGGCATAGGAAGTATTATAACTGTGTACTTGAGTTAGAATATTTTCATATAGGGAAGAGAGAAGGGTGTCGAGAATGAGTTGGTCTTGTTGACCCCATGTATGGTAGGCAAGGTTGGGGAGGGAATTGGGTAGTAAAGGAGTAGGGGTAGATATAGCACCATCAAGGTAGCCAAGGAGTTGCTGACCACGGAAGAATGGAATTATCTTAGCCTTCCATAATAGGAAGTTGTCTTTTATGAGTTTGATAGTAACAAGGTGAGAGAGAGAGACAGGGGAAGAATGCAAGGATTGTGGCTGAGGTGGGGGAGGAGAGATTGAGGAAGATGTACAAGAGGAGGCCATAGTAGAAGATACCGCGAGTCTATGAGGGCTCTCGTACCATAACAGAACACTTAAATAAAGTGTATTGTTTGGAAAAACTCTCCTTGATCGAGAGAGAGTATTTTTTTTATTATATTTATAGAGTAGAATACAGAGTATTGAAAAACATCAAAATATACACAAATACAATCACATAAAGATGAGGAAGCTCTATCTTTATTTGGTTGTTATTTAACTTTGTCCTTATCAGCTTGACCTCTATCTGGTTATTGTTGGGCATTATCCTTATCAAATACTTTCACTGCCTTATCAGATAATGCTTCAACAAAGAGAGATACGTGGGGCTAGGGACGACGGCAACTGTGTGGCGAAATAGACGAAGAGAGACTAAGAGAGGGGAGAGAGAGAGAGAGAGAGAGAGAGAGAGAGAGGTTTTTAAAATAAAACATAATGTCAGACGACTTCATTTTATTAAGAACAAAAAAATCAAACTTAAAATAAAACGATGATGTTTATTAAATATATAGATATATATATGTATATAATTTAGGTCGGGCGAATGAGGGAAACTCTAGGCAAGCTTGTGCCCAACCCATCCCCTAACACCTAGATCTGTTCGGAGGTCCACCTACACACCGAGTGTTTGTGTGCAGGTGCCCTCGGCCGTCTAGGGAGGCCAAACAGGGGGCAAACGGGGTGGCCCACCACTGTTCAAGCTCAATCTTTTTTTAAAATTCTTGATACTTCAACTACTTCCCAATACTTCGATATCCAAATCCAACGACTTCGAAACATACATTAGCACGAGGTGATAATGTTGTTATCCTCCTTCTTTTCCTTTGTCTCTTTTACTTTTTTTCTTGACGAATTGATTCATTGTTGCGAGGAGGATTGGGCTTATGCTCTCAGTTTCTCTTGCTTTGTTTGGGGTACTGCCCCCTTAAGAGCATTCATATCTCATTTCCCATAAAAATTTCTTATAATTTAGTTAAAAAATACATTTTTTAAAATTTTTCTCTAAATTTTACTTATATTTCAAAAACCTCATATATCTCGTTCTCTCATTTATCTATTTTATTAAAATAATATTTCTCTGTTATTTTTTTATTACTTATTTTCTCCCACTTCCATTTACAAACTTAACTAAATACTTTTTCTTATATTTTAAACTATTACTCTAGTGAATATTTTAAACAAAAATTTAAATTATTTTTTTGTGGATATAATAATATGTTTAAAATTAAATTTTTTTATTTTTGAATTTAATTAAATTATTTTTAAAATTATTATTTAAAACTATAACAAATATGAGTATGAGAGAAAATATAGATAATTAGAAGAAAAATTTATTTTATGTACTAGAATAAAATATTGATAAAAATAGTTTAGAAGATGAATAATGATTCCCTATATTTGAGAAATTACTGTTCATTTCCTAAACATTTTTCCTAAAATAGGGATTGGGATGTATGTAGTATTTTGATCAAAACTCTAAAAAAAACCTCAAATTATAGGAAAAATTGTGATTTGGGGGCATGGAATGTGGATGCTCTAACTTATGTATTTTTCTACTTTTTCTTGTCAACCAAATCGAATGAATTTTATTTTCTGATTTTTATTTGCTGCTATATGTATTGCTTCTATTTCCATAAAGAGTGTTCGGTTTTTGCAATCTGTACACTCCAACAGTAGGAGGCAAGGACAACTCAATATGAATTCATTAAATTGATGTCTGAGTCTCATTTGATTATACAGTTAAGATAAAATAAAATATTTTATTAAAAATTAAATATTTTATTAAAAATTAAATAAAATATTATTAGAATATAATTTCATACTAAATCCCATCAACCGAATCGCTTTTTCAATAAATACGAGATATCTAAGTCATACAAGTAAAGAGATTTATTCATTGATAAGAAAAAAAAAATGTGAATGGTGATTGGATCGATGATAAAATAGAATCCTGGATCCTTCCCTTTTGTTTGTAATTGTGAATGAAATATTTATTCAAGGAATAAAGTAAATATTGAATGAATAAATAGAATCAAACAAGAAAAAAAAAAAAAAAAAAAAAAAAAAGAAAAATTTGGAATGGTTTTGAAAACTGAAAGAAATGGAAGAAAAAAAGTCATGGATTCACAAAAATTATGTGAATGGAAACTAAAAAAGAAATATGAAAGTAGTTCTAATCATTCAATAATATTATTACTTCAATTCTTAATATAATTTTTATTTTGAAATTTGAAAATTTTAAATTGTTTATTATATTTTATGTAGAAGTTTAAAAAAATTATAATAATGAGATGATATAAAATAAGATAATTTTGTGTATCTAAAAAGACCAAATTTTAAAATGAGACATTTATATTATACCATGACATCACCTAATATAATTTATTTTTTTGAAAGAAATGTTGTTTTTTTTCTCTCTCATCAATCAGCCGACTTCCTATCATTATGATTATAATAAACTTATAACATTTATCCTATTTTAAATCTTAATTTAGATTTGGATATAAAAAATGCTCTCAACCTATCTCATCATTATAACTTTTCTAAATTTTTATATAAAATATAATAAATAATTTAACTTTTTCAAATTCTAAAATAATAATAATATTAAAAAATAATATTTTAACAATATTTTATTCAACTCATCTAAAATTATCTCATCGCACTAATCAATTGAGCCCTAAAGCTTTTATAATTTTTGGGGACCTTGCTATTTAAAGGGCCTTAGAGCATTAGTAATTGCCTAACCAAAGTTTGGCCAAAACTTGACTAAAAAATTTACTTTTATAAATTTAGTTAACCAATTTTCAACAATATCAAATAGCAAACTCTTCAAAGCTATAACTATTCTATTAAAATATTGATTTTGATCTTTTTATTTATTTTAGTTCTAATTGTAATTTGAATATTTATTCGTTATTATAAAAATACACACTAATTTTCTAATGATCATACTATTCCAATGGATATAATTTTCTAACGATCTTTTTTTTATAAGTCATATTCTTCCAACTAATATATTTGAACAACGGTCATATTCTTCTATTATAAAACATAACATCTCCTAAATATTAATTATTGGATTAATTGATCAGGAATGCAATATAGATGAAATATTTTGATATAGAAGGATCCACTTGAAAGAGCTCCAAGAATTTTTTTTTTTTTTTTTTCATTTTTGTTTTGGTTTTTTTTTTTTTTTTTTTTCTTTTGAAGTTTTAAAAAAGCTAATTAATGGACCCATTCTGAAAAAACACCGAGTCTTGTTTTCAAGATAACTAGTAAGGTTTCCCATAAGACCGTTTTAAAAGGTAATGATCTATTTATTAGAAATAAAATCAGCCAACTGTTATAACATCATTCATTATTATAAGCAAAAGCAACAATTTTTTATGTAGAGAAAATTTAATTTAGCAAAATAAAAATGATTCAGCAAGGCATGAAGTAAGGGTGTGTGTGGATGTTGAAGTGAGTTGAGTTGAGTTGAGTTGTGATGATAAAATATTGTTAGAATATTATTTTTTAATATTATTATTTTGAAATTTGAAAAAATTGAATTGTTTATTATATTTTGTATTGGGATTTGAAAAAGTTGTAATAATGAGTTGAGATGAGTTGAGGTGAGTTTGGTAACCAAACGCACCCTAACTGTCATTTGCATCACAACCAGAATGTACCTTCAAGATTCAGCAAGACATGAAGTAACTAACGCATTCCAAATGTACCTTCCAAAATAAAAAATGAAAAAAAAATAAAGAAAAAAGGCAGCAATATCAGAGCACTTTTCACATCAATCCAACATTGCATCACAAGATCAACACCTCAAAAATCAACACCAATAATTAGAACCAGAAATTACAAACCATGCATAAATTTTAAACGTTCCAAACTATACCAAACAGTGCAAGATTTAAACATACCAGCAATAAAACTGGACAAATAAAAGGTTGGACAAACAAAGTGGCAACATCGTTGCAACTAGCAGTGAGTTCAATTTGACCGACTCTTAGCATTCATAACAGTCAGCTCTATTATCTTCGAGAGGAGCTGCTCGATTGCTTATGTTGTTTGATCTTCACAATGATGGGATCACAGACTTTTTTAGTCACTTTCAGCTTTTCCTTATACTCATTTGCCGAGGCACTCTGGACACCCTCTAACCATTGAGTCACCTGGCGAATGGCATCTTCAATCTTCTTCTTACTTTCGGGCTCAAGCTTGGCACGAATCTCCTTATCTTTGACAATACTTTTCAGGTCGTAGGCGTAATCCTCCAAAGCTCCCTTAGCCTTGGCCTTGTCTTTGTACTTTTCATCTTCAACCTTGAAATTCTCGGCATCCTTGATCATCCTATTAATCTCTTCAATGGGCAGTCTCGCCTTGTCATTGGTTATGGTGATCTTTTGGCTCACGCCAGTGGTGCTCTCCCGAGCAGAAACCTTCAAGATGCCATTGATGTCAATATTAAAGGAGACAACGACCGTAATCTTACCCCTAGGTGCAGCAGGAATGCCAGAAAGCCTAAATTCTCCCAACAAATAATTATCCTTAGCTCTTGTTCTTTCACCCTCGTAAACAGAGAACAAAATACTAGTTTGGTTGTCCTCGACGGTTGTGTAGTTTCGTGTCATCTTGGTGGGACTGGTAGTATTCCTTGGAATCACCACAGACATTGTACAATTTCTAGTCTCCACCCCAAAGGACAAAGGAATGACATCTACGAGCACAATGTCTTGAACTCTCTCATTACCCGTACCAGCCATGATTGCAGCTTGAACAGAGGCTCCATAAGCCACGGCTTCATCCGGGTTCAGGCTCCTTTTAAGCTCCATGCCGTCAAAGAATTCCTGCAACAGCTGCTGGACCTTTGGTATTCTGGAAGAACCGCCCGTAAGAACAACATCATGAACACTTCTCTTGTCCATCTTAGCATCAGCCAAACATTTTTCCACCAGCTTAACAGACTTCTTGAAGAAATCCATATTGAGTTCTGAAAATTTGGAACGAGTGATATTTGAGCTGAAATCAATACCCTCATACAGTGCATCCACCGAAATATTAGTATCAAGTGCAGAAGAAAGAACTCTCTTAGCTCTCTCGCATTCAGTTCTCAACCTTCTCATAGTTTTGGCGTTTCCACTTATGTCTTTCTTGTGCTTCCTTTTAAATACTTCTACACAATGGTTAACCATTCTGTTGTCAAAGTCCTCACCTCCAAGGTGAGTATCTCCGGCAACAGCCTTCACTTTAAATTCACTCCCTTCAATGGTAAGAAGTGAGACATCTGCCGTACCACCGCCCAAGTCGAAGATCAACACATTTCTCTTACGAATGCTACTACCCAACTTGTCAATGCCATAAGCAATCGCAGCTGCTGTTGGTTCATTCAGAATCCGCATGACTTTCAGGCCTGCAATGCGGCCAGCATCCATTGTAGCCTTACGCTGCGCATCATTGAAGTAGGCGGGGACAGTAACAACTGCATTTTCTACAGGCATGCCCAGGTAAGACTCGGCAGTGATCCGCATCTTGAGAAGGACCATCTATGAGATTTCCACGGCAGTAAATATCCTCCTTTCACCCATGTAATTGACCTTGATCATAGGCTGGTCATTGGAACCTTCAATGACCTTGAATGGCCATAAGTTAATATCACTCTGAACCAAGGGATCACTGAATCTCCTACCAATCAACCGTTTTGAATCTGCAAGATCATAAGGGAAAAGGGAGAAGTGAGTAGACAACACTAGAGCATATGCTATACGGGGGCAAGCCTCTCTCAAAAATGTTTTCTTCTTTTTCCCCTTCGGTGAAACCTTTTTCAAAAGACCTGTTTCTACTCTCGACTTCACACTCTCAGAGGTTGCTCAATTGGCCCGGTTAGGATGCCTAGATGAGATACAAACTATCTCATTTGAACTGTATTTCCTCTTTCATCTTTCTATCCGAATGGCAGAATACCAAATTTTATCCCATCTCTAATTTTTCAACCATTGCTAGCTACAGTAATGATACAAAACCGCTACTACTGATCTGTTACAAAGTTTCATCTGCCTCTACAGTACTACTACGGTATGGCTAACTACCACATTTTTAATATATATATATATATATAATTATCTATTAGAATTTTTTTAATTTATTGTAATATATAATTAGAAAAATATATTTCGAATTTTATAAAATATAGTATAATAAATAGATCATAATTAGAATAATTTCGTTTATAGTAAAAAAATGCGTTCATATTTGGGAATATTGAAATAATCATGGTCAACTATCAAAAATATATTTTGGGAAGTCAAAATATTTATGAGTTTTTAAATTAGTAATAGATATTACTTATATTTAATATATTCATAATATTTTCTACTCAATAATTAAAAATATTTTCTATAATTGGTGGGATCTACCACTTTATCAAATTCTCAAAAAGTTAAAAACACTTCATTTCATCTCACTATCCAAACATACTTTTTTATAAATCTCATCTCATTTTAACTTAAAAATTGCACAACTATTCAAAATATTTCATCTCATCTCATTTTATCTAAACTGCATAACAAACGAGTCCTAATTCATTTAAGGTACGAAGTGAAGGGAAGTTCGATTTTACAGTTTACGGGTTCAGATTTAATAAACCTCTAATATGTAACCGAAAAAATAATAATAAATTGATTAATTTACACATTAAATTTTAAGAAATAATTAATGCTAATAATCCAAGTCTAAAATCCTAAACTTGAATAAATTAGATTGCGTTTGGATGTTGAAGTGAATTGAGTTGAGTTGAGTTGAGATGATAAAATATTGTTAGAATATTATTTTTTAATATTATTATTATTTTGAAATTTGAAAAAATTAAATTGTTTATTATATTTTGTGTTAGAATTTGAAAAAATTGTAATGATAAGTTGAGAGGTATTTAGTAACCAAACGTACCCTAATCTCTTAATAACTAGAACTAATAATTCTACAAGAGATCCATTGAACAATCATGCTGGAATTGGAATGAAAGAAAGGGCAAAATAAAATGCCAATAGTCTGATGTTATATGATCAGCTTCAAATAGAAAATCTGGATTCAAAACTCTCCAACAACTTGTGATAAAAAAAAAAAAGAAAAAAAAAAATCTACCAACATTGTAAGATAAAAAAAAAAAAAAAAATGTTATCTCTACTTATAATTTTATGTACGTAATCATAAGTGCTAATGTGCTAATTTATATCTATTGAGTTGGTGAAGATTTTGAAATTTGAAACTCGAATTAAAAAAGAAAAAAATGAAACATATGGCTGTCAATCAATACATATAAAGTTATGCATACATATAGCACTACTTAAAAAAAATTATATAATCAACAATTTTTTTTTTTCCTCAAAGAGAACAAAAGACTAGTTCTTTTTATTTTTTTATTTATTTATTATGGGAAAATAAACTAGATTGATCCAGATAAATATAACACAGGATTTAAAGATTGATTACATTCGAAAAAGAAAAAATTGATTCCAGATATATTACGAATTTAAACTTGGCCTCTAGATTTCCTCTCATGGATTTTTTTTTTTCCCCATCTTTAAACTCTGGCTTTAGAAAAGCTTACAATTGCTTTAAAAAAAAAAAAAAAAGTGGGGAAAGAGAGAAAGAGAGAAATTACCAAAGATGGAGTTGATGGGGTTCATGGCGACCTGGTTCTTGGCGGCATCACCGACAAAGCGTTGTGTCCCAGCGAACGCAACACATGACGGCGTCGTTCGATTTCCCTGATCATTAACTAGTATCTCTACTCTATCATGTTGCCACACTCCAACACAAGAGTAAGTCGTTCCCAGGTCAATCCCTATCGCCGGGCGCAATGTCCTTCTGTCGGCCATTTTTGACGTCCAGAACGATCACAAGACTATTGAAGTAGATTGGAAAGGTAGAAGACGCGGGGTCTTTATATATTAGTTTTTCCTTTCTCTTGCTCACCAGGTAGAGAAAGTATCATTGAATTCGGACAAAGCTCATTTTATATAAGAAAATTGTAATTCTTCCAAAATCATAAAATTTTAAATTTTTAAAAAACTTAATTTTTAAATTTTAAATTTAAAAAAAAAATTAATTAAAATTGTAATTACATATATCACTCCTCTTTTATATATGAGTAAATCTTCTCTTAAGCATTAGGGCAGATGTCATAGCCTGCCGCCCGCCCCCCGCCCGCCATTTCTTCTCTATTTTGTAAGCATTAGGAAACTTCGTGAGCAAGACTTGAGTGAGAGAGAGAGACGGAGAGATTTGACTTGTCCACGGTGGTTACGGCTTGGCCGCGGATCAGATAGAACAAAAGGATACTATCTTTAGAAATAAAAAAAAAGTTCCTATAAAAAAAAAAAGTTGTGCCGTCTACGCTCTCACAAAGTCTTTTTATCAACCTAACATTTACAACTTGAATGTATATATAATATATATATATATATATATATTATATATATATATATTAGGTAAAAATCTAATATAAACAAGTATTTTATAAAAAAGTAAATTTTACTAATAAAAAATAAATGTTTTTAAACTTTTTAAAATGAAGTCCATATTTTTACAAAGGTTTACTTAGCACCCATCTATTTAAAATTTGTACAAATAATTTCTCTATATATTTATAAGCTTATTTTTTAATTCCAGGCATACCTCTTTCTCTCTCTCTCTCTAGAATATAGATCTTACTAATTTTTTTATTTTTATATTTTTGAAAAGAAACTGATCTCATTAAAAACTAAACTTATAACATCTCGAGAGCTATAATTGATTGAATGTAAACAGGACATTCTTCAATATCATATAAATCTATAAAGAAGTTGAGGATTGATTTAGCTAGGTGATGTGTAGCCATGTTGGCCTCTCTACCCATGAGAAGTTGTCCATTGATTGCAAGTATTCAATATTTGTTGTGCATCCTCAATCATCATTCCCTCCATGCTCCAATTTGATCCCTGCTTCTGTAGTAAATCAATGACTTTCTATTGAAATTAAACTGCTTTCAGATTATTTATTTAAGGGATTCTACTGGTTAAAATCTGTAGAGATTCATATCTAGATTTTTTTTAGAGCACTTTCCAGTGTGAGAAATTTTCTTTGAGAATTTTCATATTGTTTCTCACAAAAAGTGTGATCATGCTCCATGTTTGAGAATTAATTGGTCGAGTTTCAGCCACTGGAGTTACAGGAGAAGGCCAATGTTTGAAGATCGTCAGAGGTTATGGCTACTACTGAGGTACAAGACAAATGGGTCATTTGTCTGATCAATTAAGAGTGTCAATTGACAAAAAATTATAATTGAGCTTCACTTGTAATTGATTTTTAAATAATAAAATTAGTTTTTCTGGGTTTGGCTGCCCCATAGGGTTTTACCTTTGAAGAGTTCTTTATAAGGTTTCCCTTCGATACCAATCTTGGTGTTATACAATTTATTTACTTTACATTATTGTTTAATTATTAAATTAATTGCATGCTTGACAACTAACTAATTTGTTAAGTAAATTGGTATATATTTTCATTGTGTTACAGGTGTATTTGGGTAATTTCAATTGACATCAGAGAGTAGTTTACTCATTCGAGTGTGATACATGTCTCCTTGTAAATCATGTAGTCATTATATGTCCCGTCACACTTTGATGGAGAAAACTATATATATTAGAAAATTTGTATGAAGGTTTTCCTCAAATCTTTGGATGAACATGTGTGGTGTATAGTTGAGTGAGGGTGGACTAAACACGAGACAACTATTGATGATTGAATAAGAGATGAGATCACCAACTCTAATTGAAATAGCAAGGGATTGAATGACATCTTTATGGTCTTTTGAATTGAATGTCCAAACTTTAATAAAAACAAAGGAAAAGCAATGAATGTCACACTTAGTGACAATTCAGAATCTAAAAAATTCAAGTTCATCATCTAATAATGAAAATTCTTTTGTGATTTTTTCTACTGTTATTAATGATTTTCTGATATTGTGCATACAAAATCTGAAAGTGAATTTGTTGATAGTGAATCAAATATAGCTACTGTTGATGCTGACCATGAGATGAGTATACATGAAGCATATAATGATTTATGTGAAGAAGTTGTTAAGCATAAAAAACTCAACAATAAGCTATACAACAAACTCATGGCAGTAGAGAATGATAAGAGCAATCTTTCTGAGGCATTGAAAAATACTAAAGTTGAGATATCAAGATTGAAAGCTCAAAAGGATGCACTAGATAAAGAATTGAAGAGTTCTCAAGAGTGCCAACAAAAATCAATAACTTAGAAATTGACAGGGATGCTAAGTATTCAAAAGCCCAGTTATGACTGTACTGGGTTGGGGTATTTAACCTTCAAAGACAAAGATTCTCAAGTCTCATCATTTACTGCCACTACCTCTAAGGGTATTGTCTTTGTCAAAGGAAGTCAAGTTGTGGATGCTCTAAAAGCAATCGCTTCAAAGCAAATCTTTTTAAAATTCTCATGGAAAATCAATCTCAAAAAGACTGATTCAAGGTAAGTTTGAATGTAAATTTATCCCTACTTGTCATCATTGTAGTGTTGTTGGTGATATAAGACCATATTGTCTTAATTTGAATAAAGTGAAGAAAAATAGAGGTGAAAGAAAGTTAAAAAGGAATGGAAAGACTCTAGAAAATCAAGTTGATGAGATGAGTTAACAAATCACTTCATAAGTCTAAAGCTTGGTGAACTAGCAGAATTTTATCTTCACAACAAAGAAAAGATCATATAAAATGGTGTTGATGAAAAGAATATGCAAGAATTTAAAGTAAAGTGGATAGTCAAAGAATATGTCTTATCACATTAATTGATGGGACAATTTGCATGTTCTTGCATTCCTTGCATTTCATTAGTCTAGGATATGCATTTTATTTTTCTGTTTTTAATTTATATTTCTGTTTTCAGTTTTTAAATAAGAAAAATATAATATAAATATTTTTTTTGTTTGTTTCTATTTTTTTTTTTTTTTGGGAAGTGCATGCTTGATATGTCAAAGTTTTGAGCACATATGTTCTCACAAAATAAATTGTTGAACTTATGCATCTATCTACTTTGTGCAGTTCACTTTGTGTATACTAACCCTATGAGTAATCTTGACAAAGTTCATATATAAAGCACTGTGAGAAACTTATATGTATGCACCTTATAATTAAGTTCCATAGTTATTATTGAGATGCTCACCATAGAGGGAGTTCATGCGAATTGACTAATACTAGTTGAACCTAGTACAATAATAAATGGATCTCCCCCTGCCAAACATAAATGGTTGATCTATATAGAAAAAATCGGTGTTGAATCTTTGCAAAAAAATACAAACACTCTACACGGATCTATCCCTTAACTCCTTATAGAAAGAATCACTACTCAAATCATTATAGAAAAATATAAGCAACAAAAATGGACACATAAAAGGGTTGTTAGTGTTTGGAGGATATACTCATGTATCTAGGTCCTAGCATAAAGTTTGACTTTTAAGATGAGTGACAATTTCTTGGAAGTATGTATAAGAAGAAAATACTCATGAATAATATTATAAAATATATATTGAAGAGAAAAACAAATAAAGAGTTATTTTTCTATATAAGTTTGCTCACTCACACACTCACATGAATGTTTCAACATAATCTAATTAAAAAAAATAAACTGGGTTACATGAAACGACATCATTTCATGCAATTCAGTTTTAAATTTGCTTCCCACTGAACCTAAATGGCACTGTTTAGGTCCAATTTTACCCAAAATGGCGCCGTTTTCTCTAATGACTAATATCAATAAGTGATTTTAAATTCTTTTATCCTTTTGGCACATACATTAATAAAAAAAATAATTAAAATTAGTAAAATTAAAATTAAGTAAACTATTTAATGTGGATTATTTGATTAACTCATTAAAAAAATAATTAATTAAAATTATATTGATGATGTTAATTGCTAATTTGTTACTTAGAGTATGTCAAGATATTAATGAGCTATATTAAAATTTGTCTCTAACTTAGAGTATGTCAATGTATTATGATGTGTCTAAGTTAATGCAATAAGCATAAATAATTTAATTATCCATACATTCATAATTGAGAAAGATACAGACTTAACATACCATTATAAATAAGCTTAAATTATTTAATTATCCATACTATTATAAATTTGTACATATATTATAATTTATACTATAACTTTTATAATATGTTAATATATTAATATAAACTAGTACTATATATTATAGTTATACATTAAAGAATATAATAACACATTGATACTAAATATATATAGTTATAGACTTATAATGATTTAGTTATAATAATTAGTATAACTATATAATAGTATTAATATTAGACTATTAGTATAGCTATATATTAGTAATATTAGTTATGGTGAATCAGTGAATTAGTATAACTATATTATTATTAAATTATTAATATAAATACTAGTATTAGACTATTAGTTATAGCTATATAGCCTATATCAGAATTTAGACTATATAATAAACTAATAGTATTGGTACAACTGTATAAGTATAATGTATAGCTATATATTAGTATTAATTATAGTGATTAGTATAACTATATAATAGTATTTATAGTAGACTATTAGTATAGCTATATATTAGTATTAGTTATAGTGATTTAGTATAACTATATCAGTAGAAGTATAACTATAGTCTATATTAGACTATAAGTATTTTTTTATACCATATTAGACTATTAGTATTAGTATGAATATTAGTATTAGTATAAAATTATAAATATTAGTATTAGTTAATAATTACTTAATGGTGAGTTAGTGATAGGATTAGGTTAGATAAAAATTATATAATTAATTATATACAAGTATTATATAAATAATATATATAAATAAATATAAATAATAAAATATATATATTTTTTATTTTCATTCAGTCTGGTCTAGGGTGAAAAGCCCCAAGACCGGGATCGGACTAAAAAACTTTTGGTCCTATAAAATTTGGACCGAGACCGACCGAAACTAGTCTCGGGTCAATTCGGTCTGGACTGAAATGGTCGGTTCAGTCAATCTCTCCAGTCCGGACCGGCCGAATCTCACATCCCTATTCGTGAGTGGAAGGCGGATATAGTGTGCTTACTAGAAACCAAGCTAAAATATATCTCCAAGAGAATTGTTAGGAATTTATAGAGCTGTATGATAAGTGTTATTTTTTTATGATTTTTATCACTCTTTTATTTATGAAAAATGTCATTTTCCCTTCAATACTATTGATTTTATTTTATTTCTATATATTTTTATTGATTTTCTTGGATTTGAATGAATGAGAAGATTTATTACAAAATGAGAGCATTTTGGTACAAAAGAAGAGACTACAGATCTAGATTGATGAGAGACAGCAAGATCTGAAGATAGCCGATAAGATTTGGGCAAGGAACCTTGTCCCGTGGTCAACAAAGGGATTTCTCTCGCCCAAAAATGAGAGGACTTATCTCTCAATAGGTGAGGAAACTCACGACCAGAAGGCGCGAAGATTTGACGACAAGGCTCTAGACGGTTAGATTGGGTGACTAGTCTAAACGACCAACTTAAAAGACCAACCAAAATGACATCGTGGGCAACAACTAGAAAAGGCGATAGGAGTCTTTCATCCCGATCTGGAGTCTTTCCACTAGGTAGGCCAGGAGAGGGTCGTGTGGTCTTTGTGACCTCCATGCCCATTCATTTGTGACCTTCTCGCTAGTTATATTCAGTGCACATGGCATTTACCCTGTGAGACCCTTCCGACTTCCGCAGTCAATCTCTTGGCGACCAAATCTTCCTGAACTTCGCAATTTAAGCCACATATCACTGAATCTTCCTTTTTAGATAATTTCGATATTCTTGGGATAATTTTATTTTATGTTAACCTCTATCTTTAGAAACTATTTTCCATATTTTTAGGTTAGTTTGTAGCCGCATTTATTTTGTTTCCGGATTTGAGTTTTGACATCTATTTAATCTCATCTTGTAGAATGAATAAGGAGTTTTGGTTCTTAATCTTAGTTTTAGTTTTAGTCTTGGTCTGAGTTAGGGAGTTCTAATCGGAGTCGAGATTTTTTATGCTTTAGAAACTGAGATTTTTTATGCTTTAGAAACTGAGTTTGAGTTTAGAGTTCTAGAATTTATTCTTTAAGTATTCTTTCTAGAAGACGGAACTGGAGAGCAGAGGCGAGAGCCGCATGCTTCATCAACCAACTTCAACGAAGAACGCCAATTTTATTCTTTTTCTTTTCAATTCCATTATGAACTAATTCTATTTTCTAAAGTTTTGATGTAGTCTAGCATTGAACACATAGTTTATATTTCAAGTTATTTTATTTTCAATATTTCCATGATTGAGTGTTTATTCTTTCTTTTTAATGCTTACAATTTTCTAGCTAACTATTGTTCGATCTTTTGAATTGCAATGAGATCAAAATGTGATTTGTAAGTAAAGCTCTAGGATTAAACACCATTAGCTGAGAGAAAGCAGAGATGCTTTATCGCGACTAGTGTGATTTTCAAGAAAAATCTAAAAAACTTAATGAGTATCCAATTAGTTAAATTCACATAGAGATATAGAATTATTAGTTGGAGATATTTTTGGTATTATTCGAGAGAAAATATTGAATAGTTAAGAGACTTTTATCATCAACTTGGGATAATTAGAATTCTATAACAAGAAAGAATAAACTGTGTGAGATTTGCTAAGTGAAGTTAAACACTCTAGATCTATTCTTATTATTTTTAAAATCTTAATTTTAATACTTTTGTCTTCAATTTAATTTAGATAATCAATTCTTCAAATTTCGATTTTCTAAATAGTAATTAATTTAGTCAATTTCAATACTCAATAGCATAATTATTCCCTATGGGTTCGATATCCGTTTTCGTTAAAACACTTTACTACTTGTTATAATTTTGTGCACCTGCAAATGTATTTTTATGCGAACTAGTTTTTGGCATCGTTGCCGAGGATAATTATACTATTGAGTATTAAAATTGACTAAATTAATTATTATTTGAAAAATCAAAATTTGAAAAATAGATTATCTAAATTAAACTGAAGACAAAAGATGATTAATTTTTGTTACGATTCTGTGGATTAGGTATATCTTGCTTCTGGTAGGGCTACATGAGGTGTTTTGGTGACATGAGATAGAAGGATGGTGGAGAAAATGGAGGAATTTATTGGTGAGTATAATGTGGCATGTTCCTTTAAGAATGATGATGATAATTAATTATGAGCTTTTGTTGGTATTTATGGGCCGAATATGGACAGCACTAGAAGAATCTTATGGGAAGAACTTGATGAAATTCATAGCTGGTGGAATTTACCATGGTGCATATGTGGTGATTTTAATGTTACACAGTTCCCAAGTGAACGTTTAGGTGACAGTAGATTACAACTAGCAATGAAAGAATTTTTCAGAGTGTATTTTCGACTTGGATTTTATGGATATTCCTCTCATGGGTGATGCCTATAGGTGATCCAATAATCATACGTGGTCTAGATTAGGCAGATTTTTAGTATCATCAGAGTGGGAAACTCATTATCCAAATCTTTTTTGAAAGAGGTTTTCTCATCTATGATCGTATCATTTCCCATTATTACTAGATTGTGGAGGTATTCAAGGAGGGTGTCGGTATTCTAAGCTCGAAAATATGTGGCTGAAAACTTATGGTTTTCTGGAAAGGGTTAGGCAATGGTGGGATTCTTATCATATTAATGGCACCCCTAGCTTCATTTTTTCAAGTAAATTGAAAGCTCTGAAAAATGACTTCAAGCTATGGAATACTCAATCTTTTGATGATGTAGGAGACTGTAAAAAGTCCAGGCTAGAGGAGCTTCAGGAGGTAGAAAGGACACATGAGGGGAAGTCACTTTCTAGGGAGGAAGCATCTCGGAAGGCTAAGTTAAAGACAGAATTAGAAATAGTAGTGTTATTGGAAGAGATCTCTTGGGGTCAAAAATCAAGATCATTATGCTTGATAAAAGGAGACCACAACACAAAATTCTTTCACAGAGTGGCCAACTCCTATAGGACTAGGCCTTGACGGCTTTTCCATGGGATTTTTTCAAACTTATTGGGATGTGGTGAGGGAGGATTTAATACAAGTGTTCCAAGAATTTTTTTCAGTCAAGAGATTTGAGAAAAGTCTTAACGCCACATTTATAGCACTTATTCCCAAAAAGATTGGGCCTCGGAGGTAAAAGATTATTAGCCCATTAGATTTGTGAATGAGATATATAAGATTATTTCTAAATTGCTTGTCAATTGCTTAGGAGAGGTTTTGGGGACGATCAATACAAAATCTCAAAATGCATATGTTAAGGATAGACAAATTCTAGATTGAGTCCTCATTGCTAATGAATGCCTAGACAGTAGGCTAAAATCTGGCCAGCTAGAGATCCTTTGCGAGTTAGATATGGAGAAGGTGTATGATCATGTTAATTGGGAGTTCTTACTCTATGTGCTTGGGAGGTGTGGTTTTGGGGAGAAATTGTGCTCGTGGACTAGACGGTGTATTTCAACGGTGAGGTTCTCAATATTGGTGAATGGCAGCCCAAATCATTTCTTTAATAGTTCTCGAGGTCTAAGACAAGGAGACCCTTTGTCCCTACTCCCATTTGTTATTGTTATAGATGCACTTAGCAAAATGATTCTAGCCTTAGAGAACAATGGCTTTATCGAGGGATTCTCAATTGGTAATCCTAATAGGGGCACTATTAACATATCTCATTTATTGTTTGCACTGATTTTTTGTAAGACAAAAAAAAAAAACCAAATTTGAACATTGAGGCCATTATTATTTTGTTTTAGAAGAGATTATATCTCTCGAAAGGTGGTAGGATCACCCTTATCAAAAGTACTCTTTCCAATCTGCCCACGTATTTTTTATCTGTATTCCCAATTCTAGCAAGTGTGGCGAACCGCATTGCGAAGTTGTATCGTGATTTTCTTTGGAGTGATAGGAGAAGAATTTAAATATCATCTAGTCAGGTGGGATAAAGTATGCTCTCTAGTCTCTTCGGGTGGGTTGTGTATTAGAAATTTAAGGATTTTCAATCTAGCCATGTTTGGGAAGTGATTGTGGAGATATAATACGAAACTAGAAGCCCTATGGAAGTCAGTGATTGATTGCAAATATGGAGGCATATGGGAGGGGGGTGCACTAGAGAGTTTCACGGGGTTTATGGAGTGGGAATTTGGAAACAGATTAGAAGAGGGTGGGGATCTTTACTCGGCATACTAGACTGGTGTTGGGTGATGGATCTAGAATTAAACTTTGGACTGACCTGTGGTGTGGAAATCAGGCCCTAAATGATTCATTCCCATTAGTTTTTAGGATTGCATGTGAGAAAGATGCCTCAGCGGCTAATTGTATAGAGCTCTCTAGGAACCTAGTCCAATGGAACATGAATTTCACTAGAGCCACCCAAGATTGGGAAGTTGGCAGCATTGAGAAGTTCTATGGTCTTCTATACACCATGATGCTGAGAACCCAAGGAGTTGAAAAGATTTGGTAGATACCCACCAATAAAGGTACATTCTCGGTCCGTTCTTTTTATAAGTCTCTTACACAACCACAAAATATGCAATTCCCATGGAGAAAGATATGGAGAAACAAGATGCCTCCCAAAGTGGCATTTTTTGTATGGACAACGGCATTAGGTAAGATCTTGACAATGGATAATCTACAAAAATGTAAGGTGATCATAGTATATTGGTATTGTATGTGTAGAAAAAGTGGTGAAATTGTGAATCATTTACTGTTGCATTGTGAGGTTGCTGGAACGTTATAGAATGAAGTGTTCAATAGATTGAAGTTAGCTTGGGTTATACTTGTCACAGTGACAGAGCTCATGGCCAATTGGAAAAATCTACGAGGTCTCCCACAAATTTCAGCAGTGTGGAAAATGGTTCTAATTTATATCATGTGGTGTCTATAGAAGGATCGAAATGATCGGACGTTTGAAAACAAGGAGCACTCATTAGAAGAACTTAGAATATTTTTTGTCAACACTCTTTTTCTTTGGGCCACAACTGTAGATTTTCGTGGCCTCAATTTTCATAAATTTCTTGTTTCTATTTCCTCTCCCTAAATAGGTGTGAACTTTTGTATACCATCTTGTGTATTTGAAGTTTACCTAATCGAGCATGTACACAAGGACATCTTTCCTTTTTGATAAGTAAGGACATATTAAAATTAAGTAATGTGAAAAGATTCTTCGAGAATTTACTCCACTGTCGAGCTTTAAAACAAGTTTAACAAACGAGTATCAAGATGATGACTACTCCAGATTAAGAAAAGAAAATATAGGGAAAAGAAAATAACTTACAAAAGTATGGGGAAGTTGTGATCAGTTAGTACTCAAATGAGCTGAACATCCTATGATAACGAATATAGTCTATAAAGGTGGCATGCTGCACAAAAACTAAGTCAGATTCCGTTGGAGTGTCCCTACACTAAAACAGACCCCAGGTACAATGAGAGAGACCAAAAACATGTGGCCAAACCTTATTACTTGAAAAATATTAAAAGGATCCAAACCCAATTCAGTTAGATTATCACACGGTCAATGTTTGAGCCTGTACATTCTGTAAGATATTAAGGCTCTTTTAATATTGAGTTGAATTGAGATGAGTTGAGCTCTTTATGAATAGTATGAGTTGAGATTGTGGCGCCCTCGACCCCCACGTGTTATTTTTGTGGAGTTCGTGACACCGGGATGATGACTACACGGATCACACACCCCAACGACCAGTGCTCAAAGTATGTACAACATACAATAAATGTACAGTAATATTCGCAGCGGAGAAAATAAAAGGGTCTTTCTTTATTAAGTACCAGAATTGTTCAAAAAGCAGTAAAATAACTTTACAAATATTTTACAGTCTTCCGTCGGATAATTTAAAGAAAGCAAATAACATAAGGGAAACAAGTCCCAAAACGCTGAACAACATAACAGTGACTTAAGCTTCTGGCGGAGTCGGTCCTTCAGGTTCATACCGGGCTCTGCGTCAAACTCTACGGCACCGTAAAACGGAACCGTAGGGTAAACACTACTATGAGATTATGACATCTCAGCAAGTAATTAACCAAAACAACATCCAAGACATTTATACAAACACGTGTTCCTATGCGAACAAAATAACAACTTACATTCATTTTCCCAAAAAATACCATTTTTATTCTTACACCAAAAATCTCATTTTTGTCCCAATCATATTTATTATGAATTTACGCATGCACCACGGTCTCCCCTATGGACCGTCCACACACCCTGGCTCTCTTCGTCACATCACGAGTAACGTCCGTGCATGAGACTTCGTAACGAGCGATGCCCAGCTCCGCGCCCAACGCGTACATGACCAAGCATCCTCTAACCTCGCCAGTCAAAGGTCACGGAATCGGTACGAGAGCGTTACCGTCTCGTCCGTTCCCGTAGTCACCCTGCGACAACTCAGAGGACGTCACGTCAGTCTGTTATGCTCCCGAGTGACCAGATGAGCTTCACCGAGATAATGCCCCATCTCGGCTTCGGGTCATGATACACACGCACCCACGCCATTAATAACAATAGTCTCAATTTCAACAAACCACATGACATCACAGCACAATTTATTATAAACGATAAATATGCATTGCAACAGTTTATTGGAATAAATATCCAATATTTCATTACAAAAATAAACCTCCATTTACAATTATACAGTTTCACAATACACGCGTATTCCCGTTCATCAATCCGGCCCAAGGCCCAAATCCAACAACTCCAATTTAAACATACCCAACACTTCAATGGCTCAAGGCCCAATTTCCAACAAACCAACAGTTCAATAATTTACAATGAACAACAGTTATAAAGTCAATTTAAATCACTTGAATTTTCGATGGAAAATTACATACACACGATGCATGGTATTTCTGAAAGATAACTCAAAGACGATGCTCAAGGCGGCGGCTCAACGGAACAATGCCCAAAAATTGAGTTTTTATTACACAGCAACAACAACTCAACAGATAATTTTTTTCTCTCAATTAAACAAACCAAGTACAACAGAAATTCAAAGCTCTCGGATTAAAATACCCAAACTCATGAATCACCCGAATCACCCAAACTCACAATTTCAGATGTGAAACTCTCGGATTCAATTACCCAAACTCATGAATCACCCGATTTGCAGCTCTTGGATTCAATCCAAACAACACTCGGGTTCAACCAAAACTCACAAATCAATACACAATTAGAAATAGGTGAAATGGCTTGAAAGAGGATGAGGATCTCCAAAATAAATCTGAGGAAATCCGTGGACTATATATAGACCAGCAATGGCGGTTTTGAAGAGCTATGTGTCGCACGGGTAGAGAAAAATGAAAACGGCATCAAGCCGTGGAGGACTGAGATGCAATCGCGCGGACGTGTGGAGCGGCGGTGATGACAGCTCATTCGGAGTCCATGCCTAACGCCACCGAGCTGCAATGGAAGAGTGAGGTGGTGGCGTGGGGATCGGCAGCTCGACAGCAAGGTTTCGGAGTCACTACCGAAAGACACGGAGTGAAAGAAGCAAGGTGGAGGTGGCGGCTTGTGGCTGGCTTGCGGATTGAAGTCCCGAAGTGGCGTCGGCAGCAACTGCCTGGAGAGTAAGCTGCAGGAAGAAGAAGGAAGAAGAAGAAATAAGAAGAAGAAGGAGGAAGTCGAGCGGCGCAAGGGAGAAACGATGGAGCCCTAGCCCCCAGACCAAAACGGCGTCGTTTCGGAAAGTGAGAGCTGGGTCTCACGGGCCGCACAGCTGGGCCGCGTTTCGCACAAAGCCTGGGCCCCTTGCTGGGCTGGGCTGGAATCGGGTCACCAACACACACACACCCCCACGGCCCACAGAAAAAAATACACATACACACACAGCCCAAATAATAATACAATAAAATTACAAAAAATTACTAACACAAATATAAAATAATAAATAAAGAAGTTAAAATCCCAACATACCTATTTAATTAAAATAATAAATTAACCCAATAATATAATTTAAATAACTTAAAACCCATAAAAATAGGGATCTCACATCCTCCCCCCCTTAAAAGAAATTTCGTCCTCGAAATTGCCAAGTTCCTATATTGATTCCGAAACATGATACAATACAAAACTCTACAAACTTGAGAAAGAATACAAATATTCAAAACTACCCGAACAAGTAAGGGTAGAACTTTCTCATGTCTGCCTCTCTCTCCCACGAAAAATCCTGGGCTAAAGGATCTCCCCAAGATACATAACTAGAGGTATTGACTTGGATCTCAATTGTTGCTCCTTCCTGTCTAGGATCTGAGTTGGGACAACTTCATAAGTGAGATCAGACTGGAGTTGAATGCTCTTTGGATCAACGAAACGTGGCTCCTGCTGACCAAAGCTCTTCTTTAATGACGACACGTGGAAAACATCATGAATCTCACCAAAATGTTCTGGCAGGGCAATACGATAAGCAACTGGTCCAACCTCCTCCAGAATCTGAAAAGGGCCAACATATCTCGGACTAAGTTTCCCTTTCTTACCAAAACGCTTAACACCTTTCATTGGAGAAACTTTGAGGTAAACCCAATCACTATCCTCAAATAATAAATCTCTTCTCCTCGTGTCCGAATAGCTCTTCTGACAACTCTGCGCAGTTGCCATCTTGTCTCTTATAATTTGAACCTTATTCTTCATCTCTTAAACAATATCCGGTCCAAGTAGATTTCCTTCGCCAACTTCATCCCAAAATAAGGGAGATCGACACTTCCTCCCATAAAGAGCTTCATAAGGGGCCATTTGAATAGTCGCTTGAAAACTGTTATTATACGCAAACTCTATAAGCGACAGATGACTTTCCCAACTTCCCTTAAAATCCAAAACACAAGCTCGCAGCATATCCTCAAGAGTCTGAATAGTGCGTTCTGATTGACCGTCGGTTTGAGGATGATAAGCACTGCTGAATTTCAACTTGGTGCCCAAAGCTGTTTGCAAACTCTTCCAAAAGTGAGACGTGAATCGTGGGTCTCTATCTGACACTATACTCATGGGTATTCCATGAAGACGTACGATTTCCTTGATATAAATCCGAGTCAAAGTTTCCAAAGTATCAGTGTTAGAAATAGGTAAGAAATGGGCGCTCTTGGTCAACCGATCAATAATAACCCAGATTGAATTCTTCCCACTAGGTGACCTTGGTAAACCAATTACAAAATCCATTACGATGTCGTCCCATTTCCACTCAGGAATAGGGAGTGGTTGAAGATAGCCAGCGGGCCTCTGATGTTCAGCTTTAACCTGCCGACAAGTTGTACATTTCGCAATAAACAAAGCAATGTCTCTTTTCATTCCCTCCCACCAAAAACTTTTCTTCAAGTCTCGGTACATTTTTGTACTTCCAGGGTGAACTGAATAAGGCGATGCATGGGCCTCAGTCAAGATTCTTTCTTTAAATTCTGAATCTGTAGGAATCACCCTACGATTACGGAATAAAAGAATGTCATCTCTGCTTAGACTGAAATGCGCAGGTCCTTGTGACTTCTTGACTCTTTCTTTAATATCTAACAACTTAGAGTCATTTTCCTGCAGAGTCTTCAACTCCTCAAAATCAAGAACTCGGATATCAAGAATTGAAGTCAACACCTCTTCCTGCTGTGAACTAGTAGTAAGAAGTCTCCTTATACCAGAAAAAAGAGAGTCTAACCCTGATGACTCAGCCTAATCAACTGAATAAGACTTCCGACTTAGTGCATCTGCAACCAGGTTTGCTTTTCCTGGGTGATACTTAATCTCACACTGGTAATCACTAATTAACTCTAACCATCTCCTCTGTCTCATGTTAAGATTTTTCTGCGAGAAAAGATGTTTAAGGCTCTTATGATCAGTGTAAATTTCACAAGTCTCGCCATATAAATAGTACCGCCAAATTTTGAGAGCGAAAACCACAGCTGCTAACTCCAAGTCGTGCGTGGGATAATTCTTCTCATGATCTTTCAATTGGCGGGATGCATACGCCACAACTCTTCCCTCCTGCATAAGCACACATCCCAAACCAAATTTGGAAGCATCACTAAAAACTACAAACGACTTATGAGGTTCCGGAAGTGCCAAAACAGGTGCTATAGGTAACCTTTTCTTCAGCTCCTGAAAACTCTTCTCGCATTTATCGGACCAAACAAACTCAACATTTTTCCTGGTAAGAGTAGTGAGAGGTCCAGACAAACGAGCAAAGCCTTCCACAAACCTGCGATAATAACCAGCAAGTCCTAAAAAACTACGAATTTCGTGCACCGTTGAAGGACGTGGCCATGCCAATACAGCGTCGACCTTACTTGGATCAACTGCTACTCCATCCCGGGACATAACATGACCAAGAAATTTAATCTCCTTCAACCAAAATTCGCACTTGTTCAGATTTGCAAAGAGTTGATGATCTCTTAACTTACCCAAAACCAATCGATGATGGCTGGCGTGCTCTTATGGTTCTCGAGAATAAACCAAAATATCATCAATAAAGACTATCACAAAGGAATCTAGATATGGTCGGAATACTCTATTCATCATATCCATAAATGCTGCAGGGGCATTTGCAAATCCGAACGGCATCACTTTAAACTCAAAATGCCCATACCTAGACCTAAAGGCAGTCTTAGGTATATCCTGATCCTTTATCCTCAATTGATAGTATCCCGATTTTAAGTCAATTTTTGAAAAAGTAGTAGCACCTTGAAGTTGATCGAATAAATCATTAATCCGAGGTAGGGGTACTTATTCTTAATGGTTACCTTATTGAGTTCTCGGTAATCTATACACATTTTGAGGGTACCATCCTTATATTTAACAAATAACACTGGTGCTCCCCAAGGTGAAAAACTAGGCTGAATAAACCCCTTATCTACCAATTCCTGTAATTGACTCTTCAACTCTTTTAACTCTGCTGGCGCCATTCGGTACGGAGCCTTATGAACTGGTGCCACACCGGATTTTAGATCAATGGCGAACTCCAAATCACGAACAGGTGGCAAGCCGAGCAAATCATCCACAAATACATCAGAGAATTCCATCACAATCGGAATATCTGCTACAGATTTCCTTTCCGAAAGTGCAGATACCACATGAACCAAATAGGCATCCGCCCCATTAGCTAAGTCCCTGCTTGCTTGAATGGCAAATATAACTGCAGGTTTCGCCTTTATCTTACTTCCTACAAACTCTAAATACTTTTCCCCAGGTAGTTGGAAACTAACAATCCTACTACGACAATTAATGCTGGCGAAATACTGATATAACCAATCCATTCCTAAAATAATGTCAAACTCAAGTAATTTAAACCTTATCAAATCTACCTTAAGAGTCATTCCATTTAAAACCAGAGGACAACCTAGGGTAACCTTCGAACACCACACAGTTTCCCCATTTGGTAACTTCACTACCAAAGACTGTGATAAAGGTTTAAAAATCAAGTTGCACATCCGAGCAAAGGTGGCAGAAATGAACGACTGAGATGCTCCCGAGTCAAATAAAGTGCAAGCATAATAATCATATAGTCGAACTCTACCTAAAAAGATTTAAAACTACCAATTAAGTCTAACCAACAAAATACCCAAATAAAGTATCTCAAATGATTGAATAGAATTCTATACCTGTGATGACTCCAGCATTTTGGGTTTCCAGAGCTTCATCATCTACCTCACCAGGTGTCACTGCGTAGACCCTAGCTTGAGCAGTTGGTCTTGGGGTAGTCCTCCCACCACGGTAACCGCCTCGATTCGCCTGCATCATGGTAGGGCAGCTGCGAGCAAGATGTCCTGTTTGCCCACATCTAAAACACTGAATCCTAGACATGTGGCACTCGCCGACATGCGACGTATTGCATTTGCCACATACTGGCGCTCGACCTCCCATTCGTACTCCGGTGGCCATCTGCGGTCGAGCCCCAGTCCTGGAAATAAACTTAGTTGCAGACCCCGAATTACTTCCTTCCCCAAAAACTCTTCTCTTTTGCCCAATTGGTGTAGCAACAGGATCAATAAACTCCCACTCTGCAATCAAAGCAACCTCTACTAATTGCTGAAAAGTCAGAATTTGCAAGCAAGCAACCTGTCTACGAATCTCCCGCCGTAGACCCTCCTGAAATCGCTCGATCCGCATCTCTTCCGTAGCAATCAAATGTGTAGCAAACTTCCCGAGTTTTATAAACTTCCGGGCATACTGCTCGATCGTCATCACCCCTTGTACTAAATTGTTAAACTCTCGTGCCTTTTGTTTCCTCATAGTATTTGGGAAGAAACGATCATTGAATTCCTTCTTAAACCGCGGCCAAGATACCGCTGCAATAGATCCTAACTCCATTTCCAAAAGCTCCCGCTTGGTTCCCCATCAAGCAGTCACGTCACCTTGCAACAGGTAACTTGCGTATAACACCTTTTAAGTTTCAGTACACCCACAGATCTCAAATGTCTTTTCGAGATCACTAATCCACCTTCCAGCACGAAGTGGATCCTCTTGCCCAGAAAAAGTAGGGATCCTATGAGCTAAAAAGCGTTCGTACGGACAACCGTTCTGTTGCTCCTTTTGCGGCGGAAAATTCTGTTGAAAAAATTCTGTCATACGGGTTAAAGCTCTAACCATGGCGAGATTCCCATCAGAGCGAGACAAGTCAATCTCAGGTTCCGGATGCGGTATTCCTGATCGGTCCATCTTACTGAATGAAATATATAAAAAAAATCCCTTTTAAAACTCGATATTTTTAAATTATAGTTATTTTTTTTCTGGTACTATACCTAGGTATTTATACGGTTTTACCCAGAGCCAAACTGCTCTGATACCACCTGTGGCGCCCTCGACTCCCACGTGTTATTTTTGTGGAGTTCGTGACACTGGGATGATGACCACACGGATCACACACCCCAACGACCAGTGCTCAAAGTGTGTACAACATACAATAAATGTACAGTAATATTTGCAGCGGAGAAAATAAAAGTGTCTTTCTTTATAAAGTACCAGAATTGTTCAAAAAGCAGTAAAATAACTTTGCAAATATTTTACAGTCTTCCGTCAGATAATTTAAAGAAAGCAAATAACATAAGGGAAACAAGTCCCAAAACGCTGAACAACATAACAGCGACTTAAGCTTCTGGCGGAGTCGGTCCTTCAGGTTCATACTCGAGCTCTGCGTCAAATTCTACGGCACCATAAAACGGAACCGTAGGGTAAACACCACTATGAGATTATGACATCTCAGCAAGTAATTAACCAAAACAACATCCAAGAGATTTAAAACACATTTATACAAACACGTGTTCCCATGCGGACAAAATAACAACTTACATTCATTTTCCCAAAAAATACCATTTTTATTCTTACACCAAAAATCTCATTTTTGTCCCAATCATATTTATTATGAATTTACGCATGCACCACGGTCTCCCCTATGGACCGTCCGCACACCCTGGCTTTCTTCGTCACATCACGGGTAACGTCCGTGCATGAGACTTCGTAACGAGCGATGCCCAGTTCCACGCTCAGCGCTTACATGGCCAAGCATCCTCTAACCTCACCAGCCAAAGGTCACGGAATCGGTACGAGAGCGTTACCGTCTCGTCTGTTCCCGTAGTCACCCTGCGACAACTCAGAGGACGTCACGTCAGTCTGTTACGCTCCCGAGTGACCAGATGAGTTTCACCGAGATAATGTCCCATCTCGGCTTGGGGTCGTGATACACACGCACCTATGCCATTAATAACAATAGTCTCAATTTCAACAGACCACATGACATCACAGCACAATTTATTATAAACGATAAATATGCATTACAACAGTTTATTGGAATAAATATTCAATATTTCATTACAAAAATAAACCTCCATTTACAATTATACAGTTTCACAATACACGCATATTCCCGTTCATCAATCCGGCCCAAAGCCCAAATCCAACAACTCCAATTTAAACATACCCAACACTTCAATGGCTCAAGGCCCAATTTCTAACAAACCAACAGTTCAATAATTTACAATGAACAACAGTTATAAAGTCAATTTAAATCACTTGAATTTTCGATGGAAAATTACATACACACGATGAAGGGTATTTCTGAAAGATCACTCAAAGACGATGCTCAAGGCGGCGACTCAACGGAACAGTACCCAAAAATTGGATTTTTATTACACAGCAACAACAAGCCAACAGATAATTTTTTTCTCTCAATTAAACAAACCAAGTACAACAGAAATTCAAAGCTCTCGGATTAAAACACACAAACTCATGAATCACCCGAATCACCCAAACTCACAATTTCAGATGTGAAACTCTCGGATTCAATTACCCAAACTCATGAATCACCCGATTTGCAGCTCTTGGATTCAATCCAAACAACACTCGGGTTCAACCAAAACTCACAAATCAATACACAATTAGAAATAGGTGAAATGGCTTGAAAGAGGATGAGGATCTCCAAAATAAATCTGAGGAAATCCGTGGACTATATATAGACCAGCAATGGCGGTTTTGAAGAGCTATGTGTCGCACGGGTAGAGAAAAATGAAAACGGCATCAAGCCGTGGAGGACTGAGATGCAATCGCGCGAACGTGTGGAGCGGCGGTGACGACAGCTCATTCAGAGTCCATGCCTAACGTCACCGAGATGCTATGGAAGAGTGAGGTGGTGGCGTGGGGATCGGCAGCTCGACAGCAAGGTTTCAGAGTCACTACCGAAAGACACGGAGTGAAAGAAGCAAGGTGGAGGTGGCGGCTTGTGGCTGGCTTGCGGATTGAAGTCCCGAAGTGGCGTCGGCAGCAGCTGCCTGGAGAGTAAGCTGCAGGAAGAAGAAATAAGAAGAAGAAGGAGGAAGTCGAGCGGCACAAGGGAGAAACGATGGAGCCCTAGCCCCCAGACCAAAACGGCGTCATTTCGGAAAGTGAGAGCTAGGTCTCACGGGCCGCACGGCTGGGCCGCATTTCGCACAAAGCCTGGGCCCCTTGCTGGGCTGGGCTGGAATCGGGTCACCAACACACACACACACACACACACCCACGGCCCACAGAAAAAAATACACATACACATACACAGCCCAAATAATAATACAATAAAATTACAAAAAATTACTAACACAAATATAAAATAATAAATAAAGAAATTAAAATCCCAACATACCTATTTAATTAAAATAATAAATTAACCCAATAATATAATTTAAATAACTTAAAACCCATAAAAATAGGGATCTCACAGAGATAGTGGAGTGAATTTTATAGAGTTCACCTAAGATAAGCTTAGATGTGTTTACAGTGTCGGCTCTCCCACAAGGCAAGTTAGGCGGTTGCCTAAGGCCCCATAGTGAAAGAAGGCCTCAAAAAATACTAAAAAAATAATTGAGTAAAAAAATTTTAAAAAAAAAAATTTATTTATACTAAATAAAGAAATTAAAAATTCATGTCTAAAATAAACAAGCCAATGGTAAAAAAAAATGCTAATAATTATAAAAAGAAAATATAAATTTCTATTGAATTACAGACGCTGCAACTTCCCTTAGGAAAGCCAAAACTCACAATAATGACTGTAATTTAATGGTTTCAATTTACCTCTACAAAATCCAAAAAGATCCAACGGAACATCTCAAAAACTCTACTTTTATACCTGAAATCAACAAATATTATTTCATACATTTTGTATTTCACTCTCCGTTCCCTAATATCTCTCTTGCGTCCATACCCATCTTGCTCGTATGCACTGGCAGCATCTCCTTTGTCTCCAATCGCACCGTCAAACGTTGAGCAACTCTATTGTGTAGTCTGTATTTTGAAAGGTAAATGAAGCTCAATCACTAATTAATCTAAGTCTCCAGCTGTCGTTTCACGTTTGTATATAAAGTGAGTGTTTGCTTTATCTATATTATATATGCAGTGAATTGTGAATGTATGTGGCAATAAAACAGCCACGTCAATGTTACTGTTTGGAAGAATTTTCTAAAACATCATGGGACCATGTCCCTTGGTTTTTTTTTTCTTCCTCAGTTAATCGATACTTCACAATTTGTATGGCCCATGGGCCAGGGCACCTACAATCATTTTTCAAATTTTTATTCTTTTTCTTTTTATTGTTTTTAGTCTATAATTTATTTGTTGATTTTCGATATTAACATTAAGATATTTTATTTTATTGTGCAGATTAACAATTTTATGTAAAAATGAAGGTCATTTGTTATATAAAAGTGGATCTCGTTTGCTAAATCAGGTTCTATTGTTTTATATTAATATTTTTTTTCTAGAATATTCATAAGATTTTATATAGTGGATATTGTTCTTTTCTACTAGAAAATATGTCTAATAGAAAATATGCATATGGATATGAAAAACTTAAAAAAAAGAGAAGAATAGAAAAATTGATTGAATCTCAAAAGGGATCTTTAAATAAATTTGTTACTACCAATAAACAAAATATAGTAGAAAATTTAGGTGAAACATTTGTAGAAGATCAAGAAACACACCAAATAGGACCACAAGATGACAAAATAAATCAAGAAATACAACAAAAGGGATTTGAGGATAGTGCTCAAGCATGTAATGCTACAATTATGGATGGAGAATTTGGGAAAAGTACAGAAGAAAATAAAAATACTGAAGACATATATGATTCTATTTCTTCAAATATTTATAACCCAGCTCAATGGAAATACGTTGATACAAAATTAAGAGATTTATTAGTAGAAAAGGGTCCAATTAGATATACCGACATAAACTTTCCTAAGGATGAGAACTCTAGACATTTTTCTACTATATATTATATACAAAACTTATCAAATGGGGAAAAACATGATAGAAAATGGCTAGTATATTCAAAAGACTTGAATGGAGTATTCTGCTTTTGTTGCAAGTTGTTTAATTCAAAACTTAGTATAAGCCAACTAGCTAATGAAGGAACCGATGACTGGAAAAATCTTAGTGCTAAGCTTAAAAGCCATGAAACAACCAATGAGCATATTACTAACATTACTGCTTAGCTTGATTTAGAAATGAGATTGTTAAGAAATAAAACAATTGACAAAAAAGTCCAAGAACAAATTAATAAAGAAAAAGATCATTGGAAAAAAGTGTTATTGAGAATTGTTGCTATAGTAAAAACCCTTGGTAAAAATAATTTACCATTTTGAGGACAAAATGAAAAGATCTACCAAGAAAATAATGGAAATTTTTTAAGTCTAATTGAAATGATTTATGAGTTTGATCCAGTAATGCAAGAACACATTCGACGTATTCAAGATGGTGAAATTCATAATCATTATCTTGGGCATAATATACAAAATGAATTGATACACTTGCTAGCAACTGAAATTAAAAACCATATTATTAAAAAAATAAAGGAAGCAAAATATTTTTCAATTATACTTGATTGTACCCCAAATGCAAGTCATCAAGAACAAATGTCTCTCATACTAAGATGTGTTAATATTTCAACAAGCCCAATAAAAATAGATGAACATTTTTTAGAATTTATTAAAATAGATGATACAATTGGAAAATGTATTCTCAATGAATTATTAGATGCAATAAAAAGTCTTGAACTTGATATTAATAATGTTTGAGGACAAGGTTATGATAATGAGTCTAATATAAAAGGAAAAGAGCAAGGGATGCAAATAAGATTGCTTGTTATAAACCCCAAAGCATTTTACATGCCATGTGGTTGTCATAATCTTAATCTTGTTACATGTGACATGGCTAATTCTTGTCCTAAAACTATATCATTTTTTGGAATAGTCCAACGTATTTATTCTTTGTTTTCTTCATCAACAAAGCGATGGAAAATTTTACAAGATAATGTGTCAATTTTAACTCTTAAGCCACTCTCACAAATATGTTGGGAAAGTCGAATTGAAAGTATTAAAGCAATAAAATTCCAAACTCCACAAATTAGAGAAGTTTTATTGCAACTAGCAAAAATAACTGAAGATCCTAAAACAAAAAGTGAAGCTAATTGTTTAGTGGCATATGAAATTGAGAACTTTGAATTCATATTAGGCATGACCATATGATATGATATATTATTTCCGGTCAATACTGTAAGTAAAAGTCTGCAATCTAAAGATATGCATATAGATGTTGCAATTGATCAGTTAAAAGGTCTTATTTCTTTTTTTCAAGATTATAGAGAAAATGGATTTAAATTTGATATGATTTCATCGAAAGAAAGTGCAATTAGTATGGAAATAGAACCTGTATTTAGAACAAAACGAATAATTCATAGAAAAAAATAGTTTGATGAAAATGTCAATGAAGAGATAACACAATCTGCTGAAGAATCTTTTAGAATTAATTATTTCTTATTTATAGTAGATCAAGCAATTTCTTCAATTCAAAACAGGTTTGAACAATTTCAAATATATGAAAATATTTTTGGTTTTCTATTTGATATCAATAAATTGAAATCGCTTGACGATGGTAGTTTGCAAAAAAAAAATTGTCTTAGTCTTGAAAGCTTTTTGAAATATGATATTGATGATTTAGATTTATTTTCTGAACTAAAAGTTTTAAAAGAAATTTTACCAGTAGTAGAAAGCACTCCTATTAATATATTAAATTATATAAAAAGATTTGATTCTTTTCCAAATGCATGTATCGCTTACAGAATTTTATTGACAATACCTATTACTGTTGCTTCTGCAAAAAGTAATTTTTCAAAATTAAAATTGATAAAATCTTATTTAAGATCAACAATGTCGCAGGAAAGATTAAATGGACTAGCCATATTATCAATTGAGAAGGAGATATTAGAATGACTTGACTATAAAAATTTAATTAGTAATTTTTCATCTCAAAAAGCAAGAAGAATAATTTTTAAATAAAAATATATTTAGATCTAACTTAATTAATTAGATATAAGAAAAATGTCTCGTTTTAACTATCGCCTTAGGCCTCAAAATCTATTGAGCCGGCCCTGTGTGTTTAGATGTTAATATGAGTTTATATGTATTTATGAGAAGTTGAAAAATATTGTGGGTCTTGCATGTAAATAGGTGTTGAGTTGAAAAATGTTATGAGTCCTACGTATAAAGAGGTTTTGAATTTAGATAAATTTAAAGATTTAAGAGTTAGGTATTTAGATGTTAAACACAATTCAAAATTAGACTTAATTCAGTCTAAAGCTCTAAACGAGGTCTAAGACTTAGTTACTGTTTGAGGTGGTAGATTACGTAAGATATTTCTTACTTCCATATGAGTTAAATATGCATCATATGTAGGGAGTATTTTTCTGAGAAATGGAACTCTTAGCAGAAAGGAGAACAAATGGGAAAGGGAAACAGTGCCGTAATAGTGCAAGTTGTCATTATAGGCACAAAACACGGGGGGCAGAGGAGCAGGAACAGAACTTTAACACATGCCAACCTGAAGTACTTCGCTCAATGCTTCCTCAAAAGCCCAGTTTTTTTGTCAGTATTCTTTTACCTGAGCTTCAACCGTCGTAACAACAGGATGTTCATACTGGGAAAATTCAATTTGAAGTTTCATAATGAAAACCAAACATATTATTCAGTGGCAAGAAAACAAACAGAATGCTACAATCCGAATATTTGGGCTATTGGTGTGATTCTTAGGTGCGGTTTAGATAGTGAATTCGGATAAAATGATTTTAAATGAAAGTTGAAAATTAAATAAAATATTATTATTATTTTAAAATTTTAAAAAGTTGACTTGTTTATTATATTTTTATTCGAGAATTTGATAAAGTTGTAATGATAAGATGACATAGAATGAAATACTTTTACTATCCAAACGGCCTTGGTCACATAGATTTCAATTTTGTAAAATAGGTCAAAATGGAAAACGAAACTAAACACTAGTTCCTAAATGTAATTAATAAGTAGTAAGAGTTTCAATTTGAACTGGGTATTCAGCTAAATAAGACATTGTAGAATCCAGCCAAGTATCACGTTTTTACTTGACAAACCAAAGCCCAAAACGAAACTCAATTCCTTCACAAGCGGAGTTTGCTTAATTTTTAATCCAATCATATAAGGCCGAATACTACGAATTGAACAAGGAGATCGGCAAATCCCGGCAGTAATTGAAGGTGATGCACTGACGACGCCCAATTTGTCATCACTGTCACTGCAAGCACAGACTCGACCCCGCACTGGCAAATCTTTCCTATCATTGAAGACATTAAGCAAATTTTTCGCCACAATTAAGAAGGGAAAGTAGCCAAAATTCATCAATCCTAAAATTGATGTCTACATTCAATAGCGCAATAAGCAGCAACCAATCTAGTTTTTGGATGCATACCTACCTATAGATAATCTCATTAGATGTTTTGTTTTTATTGATAGCGGAAAGGACCCACCTTGAACATTGTTGTATTCTGATTCCTTTTAGAAAAATTTTATACACCATACTACAATCTCACTTTCATTCCACTAAACATGATGTGACACATTTATCATTATTAAATGATCATTTACTGTATGATTTTTTATCATCTAATGGTAATGAATGTGCTATATATTACTTAGAATGATCAAAATAGGATGAGAGTGTGGTGTATAGTATTACTAAAAAAAAAAAAAAAGAAGAAGGAAATCGGATTCTGAACCAAAATTAATAATACCAGATCAAATGTAGATATTAAAAGAAAAAAGTGAAATGCAGCATGGACAACCAAAATGGGGAGAACTAGGGAAAAAAATAGAGAGAAAAACGTGTAAGCTCGAAAGAAGCTGGTCATTGGAACCGACAAGATAATGCTACCCAAATGAAACAAAACTTGGTTTGGATCATTGCATCTACAAAAACATGTTAATGTCAGCAACAATATTAGAACAATAATTGTGTAGGAACCATGAAATCTCGTATTCATCGATGCTTTGATATCACATGAATTGAGGGAAATTGGATTTGTCATCATCATGTGAACAAAATTCATTGATATAAAGGTCCAACATGAGCAACAATGGCTTGATCTTGAGGGTCCAACATGGCAATTATGTGGTCTACTTTGGAATCCGGAGGGCTCTTAATTTCAAGCCTCCTTTTATTTTCCAAAGTGAGTATGGCCCCATAAAGAACTCCTCGGAGAGACCAAATGCAATGTAAAGGAAACAGCTGAGAATGGGACTCACGCGTTATCTTGTCCACAGCACAACAAAACAGGTCATATGATATGCCATCTTGTCTAGTTTGATCCAATCGTCCGAACAGTTCGACTAATTTCAAAATTCTGTTCAAAGAGAAATGTTGTTTTTCACACTAACTGATGTATCATATTTTTATCTATACATGTCAATTCAACTTATTCTACTAATTATCAATCTTTGTAGTTTGATCCCTACAACTTGATTAACAAGATCATGTTGGTGTATTTGGTTTTCCATCTTTTAAATTTTCTCCAAAACTAAAAGAAGCAACAGACCAGATTGTTGATTGTAATCCTAATCCGGTCCTTCTATTATTGAGCATTCTAGACTCGTGTTAAGTAGTAAGTACTACGTAATTACCAATTAATTGTGCAAGTTTCAAAATTTCCTCGGACCTACCCAAAAGAAAAGTTCCAAAATATATACCAGAATATTCCAAATCATTAAAATTTAAGATTATTACAAAATAAGAAAAAATCTTTCAAGTTTGCGCACTAAACTGCGTACCGATACTAACATGTAAGGCATCTGTTTAATAAAACTATACGAAATGAAGTCGGAAATCATTTTCGTGAGACAAAAGATTTTCTTCTCTCAAAATTTTTTTTTTTTTTTTTCTTTTCAATAAAAAAAATCATATCAATGTTGATATGCAGTTTGATGCGCTCGTATCCAGCAAGGCTCTTATCGTAACTAGCAAGGCTATTACGACTATCCGTGAACCTTCGGGCAGCTGTGTAAACTCCCATAAAAACACGCTTTCAGATGGTTTCAAGTTTCCACATCCTCTGCAATTTGCCACCAGGCAGATAGGCATTTCTGACATCTCTTTAGAGAATACATGATCCTTCCACACACTCCAAGAAGTGCCTGAAAACTGTAATTTCCGAATAAAATAGCATTTTTAAGGAAGAATGAAATAAAATAAGAAAGAAAAGATTCTCACACAACATAACAAGAGGGCATTGATCAAGAAATTATAATTTTGTTCCTATTCTTTCATTACAACATAAACCCATAAATAATTATTAATATGGACACACTTTGAACGAATCATACATACTCTTAATACATAGAAAAATTCGATTACAGGGGAGAGTCCAAAAAAATGTTTCATCTCCCGATGGATTTTACTTCTCCTAATTCAGAATATAACAGAATAAATGAATATTTGGTCACTGTCAGCAAAGTCTTTGAATGGACAAAAGAATGATTTCTTTCTTCTTCTTCTTCTTTTTTCAGTAGAAGCTCCATAGACGAATATCGCTTTCTTCGTACAGATAATTAAACATTGGTGGATCAAACAAGGAATCATTAAGCAGTTGATCAAGGAATTTTGGTGATTGCAGGTCTTCCAAGTTGTGCCAGGCCGATTCCGTCACAGCCGTTGGCTCATTGATCTGATCAAAGGATGGCATTAGAGAGACATCATCATCGAGCTGATCGGATGGTGATGAGGACATGGCTGAAGACGAGACTGATGATGATGAGGAAGGAGGAGGAGGAGGAGGAGGAGGAAGACGAGGAGGGGATGGTGGGGTGGCAGCATCGGCTACAAAACTGTTTGCAGCTGCTGCAGCCATTCTTTGTATGGATTTGGGTGACAAAATACTATTGGTATCTTGAGGAATGTAATGAGAGGAGGAAGTGATGGGGAAGTTGAGATTGGCTTTGGAGCCTTTGAGGCATAGAAGTGCAGCATCATAGGCTCTGGCTGCTGCTTCTGGTGTGGAATAAGATCCTAGCCATATTCTTGTTTTTTGATTTGGTGCCCTTATCTCAGATACCCAAGAACCCCAGCTCCTCATTCTTACTCCCTTGTATTTCTTCTTTATGCTTGCTGATGCTGATGCTGATATTGATGGCATTGGTTTTGATGGCTCTAGGCTATTCTTCTGCTCTGTCTTCACCATTTGTTGAGAGCTGCAACAATCAATGCTTTGGTGAACAAAGGGTGTTCAAGAATCAATACTTTGGTGGAGAAAGTGTGTTGCAGAAGTCTCTCTCTCTCTCTCTCTCTGTTGTTTTCTCTGAGTGACCTTTTTTTTTTTTTTTCCCCTTTCTTGTTTTGAAAGTGAGGAAAGCAATGAGTTTTAGGGACTGAAGTTTGTGGAGAAAAAGTTGGTATTTATAGATGGGGGTTCTAGTTTTTAAGAAGCTGATCATCCCGCTAGCTAGTCAATGCAAAGTAGGGCTCTCATGATCAACATATGGACATTTCTCGGCAATGACATATGGACCTGAATCATGAGAATGGGTGACAGATGTTTTCTAGTGCATCCAAATCAAAGTGACTATTTGCCCCGTCAAGGTAAAACTGCCTTGTTACTATTTTTTAGAGTTATGTAACTTGCAATGTTTCGTAATTTCTTTGACTCCCATCTAATTATTATAATTTTCTTAAATTTTTACATAAAATAAAATAAATAATTTAATATTTTAAAATTTTAAAATAAAAATAATATTAAAAAAAATATTCTAAGAATTTTTTCTTTTAATTTTTAACTTTAATCTTATCTTATCTCATCTCATCAGTAAAAGCAAACGAGAAAGTTACGTATTGCTTGTTGCTAGATATATTATAATTGTTTAAAAAAATAAATAAAACCGTCGATATTTTCTTTATACTATCGTATTATTTCACGCAAGTGTTCTGAAAAATGTCAATGAACAGACTGGTAAATAAGTTTTTCATATTTTTATTGAAAAAATATGGTCAACCGAAAAAAAAAATGACCTTGGCTACATATGATCATGTGTCTCCTTACTTGGTAACCTAGAAAATCAAGCTTACTCATAAAGCTTGATAATTGATATGTTTTTTCAAGTATTTTTTAAACTACAACTTGTTTGATTTTTGAAGAGCTTTGAATTAGTCAAGCTCATGATAATCTTTAACCTCAACAAAAGAATCGCTGTCACTTCTGCATAAAGACTTATGACCTCAAAAATGGGTACTTTGTCACATGTGGCGTGCTTCATTAAAATCTGCAGTTGTAATACAATAATACTAGACAATGACTTTTATTTCTTTTTGGTTGGTAATTTTTCTGGGCAGTTACTTCTCTGACCAAAGAATACAAATTACAGTTTGGTTTTCAGATATGAATTGAAAAGAATATTATTAAAATATTATTTTTTAATATTATTATTATATTAAGATTTAAAAAAATTAAATTATTTATTATATTTTATATAATAATTTTAAAAAATTATATTAATAAAATAAAATAGGTTGAGAATATTTTTATATCTAAACGGTAATTAGGAGTTATATCTTATTAAAGTAGTGTAGAAAATTTCAAAGAACTCCTCTGTAACTTCCAGAAAAAGCAACGAATATAATGTCCTGTAACCGGCAAGAAGGACCATTGAGACCAGAATGAAAAGCAAAATAAATTACTGTCCTTCATGTTCGAGAGTTTCCCGACTTAGTCAACAAGTCATCCCAACCCAAGTTGTTGCCGAACAAAATTCTAAGAGCAGTTACGCGGCAGTGTTTCGACGTTAAATTGAGTTAAATTAAATTAAATTGAGATGATAAAATATTATTATAATATTATTTTTTAATATTATTATTATTTTAAAATTTAAAAAAGTTAAATTATTTATTATATTTTGTGTTGAAATTTAAAAAAAATTATAATAATAAATTGAGATGAGTTGAGTTTGATTTAGTTTCTAAACGTATTTATCTTCATTTTTATCTTTATATTTATATAATATATCTATAAATTTATCTACATTGACTTATACATTTCTAAATTTTTACATAGTTATGAATAGTACTCTATTCATTTTCCAAATATTACTTTAATATTTTTTCTCTCTCTTACCCATTAAAATCAATTTTGTAGAATTTATATTAAGATGATTTTGATATATGAAATTTATCTTAAGTTGATGATATAAAGTGTTTTTTAGTACATATTAATATTTATTAATAAAATTGATCATTTTGATATATGAAATTGATAATATTTAGATATATAAAATTTGTATTTTTGAGCAAATAGTGCTAATTGTAAAATATATAAAAAATAATAATAATTTTAAGGAAAAAAATTAAAAATAATAATATTTTATTATTATTTGATTCAAATATGCATAATCGAATGTGGGGATTTTTTTTTATATACAAAATAAATCTTTAAAAGATGTGATTTTGAAGATGCATATAGATAAATCAATGCTAGTGCTCTAATAAATAATTCACCTCGGGAAATATTTATATTGGTAATAATATCCGACCATTAGATCGAATCGGTTTATTCAATTTTGTAGTGAGATATACATTTATATGGTTCCTACAATGTTTAATGCTATAATTATAAGATTTTTGAAAAAATAGACTAAATGGCTGATTTGACTATACAAAACCAAACTATTTAATCTCATATAATCATTACAATTTTTTAAAATTTTCATACAAAATATAATAAACAATTTAACTTTTTCAAATTTCAAAATAAAATTAGTATTAAAAAATAATATTATAATAATATTTTATTCAACTTTTAATAAAACATCTCATCTCATCTCTTCTCATCTGAACTGAGTAACTAAACGAGGCTAAAATGACCATTTAATATTGTATTATGAGTAATGTTAGATACAGTTTTAAATATGCAAGTTCTACGTAGTACTCTCATTAAAAAAATGATTTTTTTACATGAATTTTAAATTTATTCAACTTTTTCAAAAGAAGCAAAGAAAATTACGTATCTTAAAATTGTAAATATTATTTTTATTATATTTAAATTTTTAAACTGTGCAATTTATAATTTAGAGTAGGAGAGGGAATAGAACATAGGATTTTTAATTTCCTTTGTGATAGGCAACTTTCAGGATTTGACGGCAGATAGAGATGCTATAAAAATAAGCATTTTGAAGTAGTGTTGGCTGTGATGCACAAAAATAAATGAGCATATTATAGATGAAAACGAAACTGATAGTGAGGGGAGCCGATGTTGCCCCCATGGAAATCAAATCACCAGCTGTACGTGCTTCTCTGTCTCGCAGCAGCTCCAAAACCGCGTCATGCAAATTATGAAAATATATATACCAAATTCAAAATCAAATGTCTCTCTGTCTCTCTCTGTGAAAGAAGAAAGAGAAGAACAAGTTATAATCAATAAATAAAGGTTCACATCTCAGCCGTTTCATGCGATGCATATTTATTTAGCTGAGCGCATGTTTATGCAGTTACGCTGCATGACTTGACTTTTGCTCTTTTTCAAATCTCTCACTTTTTTAAAAAAAAATAAAAAAATTCTATTAGATAAAAACAATTTAACACGTCAAATCGTGTATCGATATTGATATATTTTTTTTTGTAAAAAAAAATAAAAAAAAATTTAAAAGAAAAATAAAGTTATCTATCTAACGAAAATTATTTTTATCTTAATTTATACGTTTTATTAAACGGATATCTTTCGTATCGGTATTGGTGTGAAATTTAGTTCGTTTTTGAAATTTAAGAATCAAGATGATCGATCGATGGGATTGTCATTTGGTAAGGTATGGCCACCAAAACCAGACTTTTTTCTAGCTTTGCTATAAAGAATGCCAGCGCACATGCACGGGGGGATCGAAGAGATAAACGAGCTTTCCTGGGCAACTCACTCCACTCCATTCCATTCACGATCTGTAACTTCAAGTTGGGCCCAGGATATATATAGGTTTCACACTCTCTAGAAAGCGTCAAGAAGGCATGCTCTCTTTTCCAAGTTAACGAAGTACATATATATATATATATATATATATATTGCAGTCTAAATAGGGCGTTTTTGTCAACTTTCCAGCACATGAACTACTGTTGTAATTTTCTGGCATCAATGCCGCCTCTAATGTGAAAAGGACATATGGTAGGAGGAATACAGCCCTGAGAGCCCTTTGAAAGTTTTTGTCCTTACTCTGTGGCTCTATATAGTATATATTTTTTCCCCTTTTTTAATAAGGGTGTTGGAGTCTTCATCATGAGTATTAATGAGTAAATATGTCCAGCCCGACAAACCCTTAGTTTAAATTTGGATACAGAAATACTTTTAATCTATCTCATTTCATTATTATAATTTTTTTAAATTTTCATAAAAAATATAATAAATAATTTAATTTTTTTAAATTTTAAAATAATAATAATATTAAAAAATAATATTCTAATAATATTTTATTTAACTCATCTAAAACTATCTCATCTCATCTCATTTTACTATCCAAATCAGCCCTTAATGACCCTAAGAAAATTGTTATACCTGCATGGACTTACATCATGAGAAATTTCTTACTCTCTAACTAATTACACTATGGGTTTTTTCCCCCTCCAAGTAGACTTTGACACAATTTTTACTTTGAGGAAATTAATTAACACATAAAATTAATCCCTTTAAACTGCCTTCCAATTTGCATTCACACTCACATGCACTCAATTCTTTATAGTTTAAAGAAATGATTGTCAAAATTGACAATTTGAAAGTGATTATAATTGAGCGGTAATTTAAAGTAATTTTGCCAATTTATTTCCTTTAATCTTTGCTTTTCAATTCAGTACTACGAGGCCAATCAAATAGTATAGCCCCTCGATTCAAGAACGTAGTTTGCCTTCAAAAGCCAGTGACAAGCCAAGATTAAGGCTATGTTTGGAACATGTATCAGTCCACCTTTACTCATTTCAATTTAATTATCGATGAGATTCACTATTTTTTTCAAATTTTTATAAAAAAGTTAAACTTATTTCAACTTACTTCATATATTTAAACATATATATCAACTTATTTACATTCAAAAACATCTCAATTAGACTTACAAAATATTATTATTTACAGATCAACTCAAATCATATAAAATCATTTCAGCATCAAACGTAACATAAAAAATTTGCACAAATTTTAAATAAATAAATTTCACATAATTTTTTTTGTAAAAGAATGTATCACACCATTAAAATGTGTAAAAAATAATAATTTTTTTAGTGGAGCCTACCTTTTTACGGAAAATCCATATAAAATTTATTTGTTTAAAACTTATAAATTATACCTAATATTTATTCTCAAGATAATATTTATGCGCGTGGACCAGCCAATGCCTGCTCCATCGATCGATCGGACTTTGATTAGGAGTGGCCATCCTAGAACAGTGTGCAGGGGAAGGACGTTTGAGTGTGATAGAGGATAAGATATTCTCAATCGACGTTGTTCACTAGTACTACTGAGTAAATTATATATACGAATGTATGTATGACATCAACATAAATTTGTCCGTTCTGTCAGAACTACGTACAAATTTAAATCAGTAACCCACTTCTTATCATCATCATCATCATCATCATCATTATTATTATTATTATTATTATTATTTTTTTTTTAAATTAAACATAATACAGATAAACAACGCGATTATAAGGATACAAAATTCAATGGAGTGAGAGTACCCGACAATCTTTTCAAAATAAACAAAAATAAGCACCAAAATAAAAATAAAAATAAAATAAAAGAAACGAGGTAAGTCAAAGGCATGACTCCAACCCAGTCCCACAATGGGATGCCGCTCAAAAGCGGTTTTAACACAGTCTAGTAAATAGACTACAAACCTACGATTAAACGCCATAGTTGAGAGGGGTGTGTTGCATTTTGTTGATCTGGTCCAATTGTAAGAAACTATCACGACCATATCATCTTGATTGTTGGTTAGGAAAAATAGGAACATAGGGGAATAGCAACTAGAAGATCCAATACACGGGCAAAAGACCGCCATCGACGGCAATGGCGGGTGACTTACATGCGCCACACTGAGAAAGAAAGGAGCAATCGGATCTGAAAGATCTGAGGCTGCTGGCCACTGTGGTGTAGTGCATGGCGCTGGAGAGCCCTTCTGATGTAGAGGCGCGTGAGGCCTACGCGCACTATAAGCAGCGCTTGAGCCGTACGCGCCATTGATCTGGACAGTTTTCTTCCTCCATCCGACAGATCGAAGGCTGAGGAGATCATTAGAAAGGTGCGTGACGATTGAAAAATGCAGGCAAGCAGCAGATCAGAACAACTTGTTACTATCACCGGAAAAAGTTTAAAAAAATTGGAAATAAACCTATGAACTAACCCTGGGCGATCGGAGAGGGGGAGGAGACGAAGCTATACCCCACCTCTGAGTGGCGACGCTGTGATAGCTGGAAACGGGAAAATCGAAAAAAAATGAGAGAGAAATAGGAGAGAGAAACGAGAGCCCATAAATCTAGATTTAAAATTAGAAACAACCCACTTCTCATTATACGTACAAAATTACCTACAAAATCTATCATTTCCATCGATCATATTAATATTTATATATAGTCTATATATAATGGCAAATTAAGGTTGTACGTGCTCCTTTTCCAATTAATTTAGAGTCATAAGACAAAGAAGTAGTAGTACTAGGTGTATACGTACAAGCTTGAAATTAACAAAGAGCTAGCTGATTAATTAATTCTGGCTAAATCAGCATATTCTAGCGAATTTAATTACTCATCATCAAAATCTTCATGATTTTCTTAGAGAAAGTAGATAAAAGTACTTGGCATGTTTTAACAGCTAGCTTTGAGGTGTAAATTAAATAATGTTCTTTGCCTACATGATGTACAAACACAATTAATTCTTACCTTAGCCTCCACCTTGCAGGCAACTTCCTTAATTTTCCTTACTTAATTAATCACTTGGAAAACCACATAATTAAGAAAAGTATATCTTATTGCAATTTGCAGGCATCTTTTCGTTATAATATATATATATGCTTAATATTATGTATATATATAATATGGGTGACAGACGTACTATATAGGACTTCGCGACCATGTAATTAATATTCATGTTATTAAATGAATGTCACATGATGTTCGTACCAAAATTTCTTTTTTCTTTTTCATATCATAAGATCTGTCAGAAATTAATGCAGGTATGAATTATGAAACATTAAGCCGGTTTTCTTTGTTGGAAAGTGGAAGGAAATTTCATTCGTACATATACAGTTTAAGCTGTCATTCATGTCTTGATTAGTAATTTACTTAATTGAGCTAGCTTCCGAACATTGATGATTGAACCGCCCAAGGTTGTACGTAGTACTGGTGGTCGAATATATATATATATATATATATATATATATATATATATATATATATTAATAATATCGCCGCCCGTGATCAAAACAATTTATAATATCAGAGATCAAAACACGAGAAAATGGCCATTTATATTTTATAAATATATATTGAGTTCACATAATTGTCTCAGAGACAGATATATATATATATATATATATATATATATAGATAATGCTCAAGCCTCAGCATGCAGTACTTCACATAATTGCATATATATTATATTATGGGCGCTTTCACTTTTTTAGCTTGAAGTAATATATAGTATGATCCATTTAGAATAAAATATTAGGTATATTAATATTTTTCATTATTCTCAAGAAATGATAATTAAAAATATTTTAAATTTAATGGGTCGTTTCTATTTCACTAAAATGGGAGAGGATCGATGCTATTCCTTAATTTTTTAGGAATACCATTCATTATTAAAATATAATAGCATACCTCAAATTAAAAATTAGATAAAAAAATTTATGAACTTAACTCATCTCATAAAATCAATTTAATAAGAAAAAATTATTTATTTTTTATAAATATATCTAAGATCTTATTTATAAATAATATGAAATTATCCCTCACCGCCTAAGAATTAATTTTCTTTCAATGTTGTAAGGGCGTGTAACTCCTTTCTTGGGATGCGAGTATGCATATTAGCTACTTATTATAAATGTCAATAAGAAATTATTTTGATCCACTTGTAACGTGCAAGTCTATCTCGCACATTTAAAAAAAAAAAAAAAGAGTTTAAAATAAATTTAAGATGCACATAAAAATATTTATTTTTTTAATAATGAACCTCTTTTTTTTTAAAGATAATATAAAAAATTTTATTGTATCTAATATTGCTCAAATGCCATAACTAATAATTTATGCTTAGAAAATAAATACCTAGACGTAGAATTTAAGATTAAAGAGCGTCACCACATTTTTTTTTAAAGCTGTATCTTTGAGCACTACAAACAAAGTTTAAATGATAATCGAAAACAACAATTTCTAGCTTTACTGTTTTTCTTTTTTTTACACACATATATGAAGAGTAGCACTAGAGCCACCGTGGCTCCTGTTAGTGTATTTTATATGTTTTTTTTGTTTAATTTTGTTTAAATATATTTTTAAAGATTTTTTAAAAATAAAAAAATTTATAATATTATTAAAAAATACTTCTTTAATTATGAAATAAATAAAAAATCTCAACGGCACAGCGAGAAGACTGGCATTGTTGATATTTGAAACTAGATTCATGCTTCTCGATCGATGTCACCTATATTCGACTGATGCATGCATATTGTACTACAAAACGTACCCTCTCTCTCTCTCTCTCTCTCACAACTGGCCCTTACTTATCCTGTACCCATGACCCTGATCCGTACCTTGCACATCATCTAAAAGACAAGCATCTATAATGAACTCCGTATCTAGATGACGAAGAGAATATCGGGAAGTAGGACCATTAATGTATTAAAAGAGGGGAAGAGCTAGAGACATGATAACACCAATGTTTTCATTTCAAAAAAAATTATAGTATATATGATATAGAAATTCAAGTAGCTAGATAATTACGAAAATATCAACACACACACGCATATATATATATATATATATATATATAGTAGAAAGAATTGATTATTGTATTGCTATATGCTCGAGGAAATTCGAAATGGGAGTGAAATCAAATGAAATCAGATAAATGATTTTTTTTTTTTATTATCTCGGATTTTATTATACTAATTCGTATATATTGCTGTGTGCAAAATCATTATTTATTTAAAATATTTAAGTTGATAAAAAGATATAAACTTAATCATTTATATTTAATTAAGTACCTCTGTTATAAAATCATGTGAAATAATCATCACTTCTCTTAAAAATTTAAACTGAATAGAGAATATATAAATTTAATTATTTATATTTATCTTAACAATATGATATATTATAAATGGTTACTCATTTAAGTAATAGACACATAAATTCTCTTAAATATGTATCAATAAGTGTGATGATGATGAAAACTTAGATTAATCGCATTAACGTGTTTTAGATACATCTTTGGAGCAAAGTAGGACCACGCGAATGAGATGCTTTTGCGAGCTTTCCATGAAGGCTTCCATATTAGCTATTAGGTCCGGTTTGGATAAGGGGTGTTACCCACCCACACTATACAGCGCGAGGTAATCTCCTCCCTGCCCCACATGGCCCTCGGGGGTGGGGGATTTCAACTCCCCTCCCCCATGTCCCGGCACCTAGGGATGGGGCGATCTTTCAATCCGTCCCACCTCTTGTCCACTTTAATAATATATTACAGTTTACTAGATCTAAAAATTATTTCTGAATCTAAAAGTAATAAAAAATATATTTTTGAACTCAAATTATAAATTTAAATTTATAAATATGACTATAATTTAAAAATTATGTAGTTTTTAAATTTGTTAGTACATATATTATGTAAATTGTAGTGTAATATAAGAGTTTTACATTGTTTAAATGTGAGATTTGTATTGTCAAAACAATATATAAAAGAGTCATCTTACTACACTATAACTTAAATAAAGTATTAAGTAAAAGTTCTACTTAATACATACTAATATATTTATATATAGTAAAAATAATAAATATTTATATAAAAAAATTTGGGTGCGGGGCTAGGGACGGGCCCACTGGGCCATATCAACTCCCACCCCCACCAATGTCTTGCCCTGGGGGGCGGGGCAGCGAGGTGCAGGGCTTCACTACTCACCCTTAGTTTGGATTGTAAGATAGTCTCATTCCATCTCAATTTATTATATCTCATTATATCTCATCTTAATATATAAATATTACAAACATAAACACTTTTAAATTTCAAAATTTTAAATTTCTGATCTAATTATTATAATTTTCTCAAACTTCTAAATAAAATATAAAAAATAATTCAATTTTTTCAAATACCAAATTAAAAAATTATATTCTAACAATATTTTAATTTTATAATATTTTTATTAATTTTTTTTCTTTCAAAATCGTGTCAAATATCTTAATTTAAATCATTTTACTATTATTTATAAATTATTTTATTATTATTTATGAATTCCAAATCCCTCCGTCTAGCCTTCTCAAGGACTGTGCGGACGATAATTCTTACGCAGGGATTTTCGATGCTAAGGCCAAGAGTTATGCGAAAATTGAAATTTCTTTGATTTTGAATAACAAATTCATAGGCTTGACCGTCAATGCCTCTCCACACGTATTTTTGTTCTGAATCCTTCCTTAAATACGCTTAGTTTTTTTTTACAATTCTTTTCAATTCATTTCATTTCATTTAATCATTACAACTTTTTTAAATTTTCATATAAAATAAAATAAATAATTTAATCTTTTCAAATCTCAAAATAAAAATAATATTAAAACAATATATTCTAATAATATTTTATTAAACTTTTAACTTTAATCTAAATGCATCTCAACTCCTCTGTGAAACAAGCGAGACAAATATCGTTTGATTGATACGAGATGAGTTGAAATAAAATATAATAATTGAATAAAATATTGTTAAAATATATTTTTTTAAATATATTTTTTTAATTTAAAAAAATAAATTTTTTATTTTATTTTTTATGAAAATTTTAAAAATTACAATAATAATAAAAAATGACATGAATTTAAGATTACTTGTCAAAACAAACGAGAACTCTTTTTTTTCCTAATAAAAAAAACAAACAAGTACTCACTATTATAGAATTTGAAGCAAAATTGGTACTTTTTCCTTTCTGGAAAATTAAGAAGGAACTTTCAACTTTGTTGGGCATAAAAACCACCATATTAGTAGGCCCAACAAAGGGCCCAAAGCATACTGAAGCCCATCCCAATAAAAGAGATGAGATAAAATGAGACAAATGGAACCTACTATCTTAGGCCTCCTTTATTTTTAAGAAACATTTCATCTCATCTTACTTCATCATTGTAACTTTCTCAAATTTCCACACAAAATAAAATAAACAATTCAATTTTTTCAAATCTCAAAACAAAAATAATATTAACAAATATATTCTAACAATATTTTATTCAACTTTTTAACTTTAATCTCAACTCATCTCATCTCATATCTAAAACAAACAAGCCCTTAGTTGAGAAGGGACATAAAGCCGTTAGCTCATCTCTGCAAGGTGATTATGCTCATTTGGATAGTGAAAGTGTTTTGTTTCATCTCATTTTATCATTATAATTTTTTAAAATTTTCATACAAAGTATAATAAACAACTCAACTTTTTCAAATTTCAAAATAATAATAATATTAAAAATAATATCTTATTTAACTTTTAACTTTAATTTCAATTTACTATCCAAACGGCACATAAGGAAAATGATATAAAGCAAAGAGATGAGACAAGATGAAGAAGGGGGTGTTGGCTAAAAGGGAAGGGTGGCAATATATGTTAGGATCCGTAAATTCGATATGAATATACATAAAATAAGCGGATTTGTGTTTAATATAAATAGGTTTGGGACAAAACGGACTGACCCGATAAGATACTATAAATAAAGAGATCAATTCTGAGTCTACTCGTAATTAACTCATATAACATGAATAAATCATATTTTCAAATTCTATATAAGTTAAGTTTTATATGCATTTATTAATGTTGGAATGTAATATTAATATTAGTATTTAACTATTTAATATCTCAAATTATTAAACTTTTTTTTTTTGTTAATATGGTATATATTTTATGAAAATATAAACTTTCTTATATATTATTAGTTTGGATATTGATCATAAAATATTTTATCATGAATCCAGAAGTACTAATCGTGAATGATTCATATAATTATCATTAAATTATACATGAAATTATATTAATCGGGTTAAAAAATAAATATGTGGATTAACTCAACTCATTTACATGAAAAGGGTTGTGTCCAAGCTAACCCAATAAAAGGTAATTTTAAATAGGTTATGTGGACCTTGTTGTGTCACCCGCTAATTAAATGAGTTGTATTAGGATTTTAGGGTTGGACTCATTTAATCAAACAAGTAGTATTCGAATTGACCCATATAATCTAGTATCCATGACTTGACATGAGGAATACGACCTAAAGATGAATTGTCACCCCTAAAAAGGATTAGACACAACCAAGGTAGAAAATTCTAGTAGGATCTCTTCTCCTTCAATTTCACATTCTCTCCATTTCCACCTCAATTATTGTGGTAACAGAAAGCGAAGTAAGACTATGAGAGCTTGTATAATCATCATATATAATGATCATCATGTATAGTGAGTTCCGCTGCAAAAGATCCATGGATATAGATCTTAGGTCCTGTTTGGCTATAAGAAGTATTTCATCTCATCTCATCATTATAATTTTCTAAATTTCTACACAAAATATAAAAAAACAATTCAATTTTTTTAAATCTCAAAATAATAATAATATTAAAAAATAATATTCTAATACTATTTTATTCAATTTTTATCTCAACTCATATAAACTCCACTCACTATCTAAACCGCACCCAATGTCAAATCATGTGAATCTTGATATCTCCCTCTGTTCTTATATTTTCTGCACTTTATTACAATACAAGGCATGAATAAACATTCCAAACACATCTCAACCATCGTCAACCACCCTCGTGGATCGTTGATACCCAATAGTGACAAAAAAAAAAAAAAATTTCAACAAATTAGAATCTAGAATCTTATATAGAGAATGATATATCTCCGACTCTTTTATAATTACTTTATAATTTATTTTATATCAACCATGGTAATTATGACACTTCATTAAAAAATAATTTTACTTTTACCTAACTACCATTCACTTTAAATAGAGTGGTAAAATAGTTATAGATTAATTATAAATTCATCATTATACAATATAAATTGTGTATGATGTAAAAACTTTAAAATAACATTTATCTTCATCTTACAATGATTTGTCTCGTACATAAATCTCAATCATTAATGAATAGTGCTATTTTTCTTGATATCCAATTGTTATTAACATTGTGTCACGTTATTTATTTTTTACTATTTTAACGATGAGATGACGAGACATAAAGCTCAATTTATGCTCAAATCAAAATATTAAGTAATAGTCCTATTACTCATATTTATGTTACAAAATAGAAGAAGTGTTTTTTTTTTTTTCTTATTGTTTTTTAACGGCTTAACATAAGAGCGTTGGCATTAGTTTTTGTAAAATATCTAGGCTGTTGAAGTTTAAAGAATGTGAACAAGATTTCGTGAAAATTGGCTTAGGTAAAAGTTAGCTAAAATTCCCAACAAATTTGATTGGTACTGTAACACAACTAAGTAAAATTCCATTATCAAATGTGTGGTGTATGAATGATAAGTAGAATAATTCTTTTAGTTTAATAATTTTAAAACAAAAAAATAAAAAATCAAGTGTGGTATAAGGATGATGAGTAGATTAACTCATTAAAAAAAATCCTCGAGTTAAGTCTGACTAAATTTTTATCTAAATAAGTATTACAACTACAAAAAGATTTTGTTTATGTCGTGTTTCACGATCCTAGGCAACTCTACGTTGGCAGCGCTCGAACTTTTCCCTGCATGGAGGAGAAGGGGATCTCGGGGTTCGTTGTACCTCCGACGCTTAAGTTAGTTTTAATGTAGGAGATGAAAAGAGAAAATAATAGTAGAGATGTGTGTAGATGTTAACATGCTTATCGATTGTCAGAGGCTTCTATTTTTACATGTCGGTCTGGTCTCCATGATATTGGGGTGTTGCTTTTTAGGAGATCGGATATTCATGATGTCCACTTGTCGTGTCCCAAGCCACATTGAATGCGGCGTGCCTTCTTCCCTAAGTGTCTTCTATTCCATTAATGCACGGTGTGAACTGCCCTAGATATTTTTGGGTTGTATTGAATGTGACATACCTTCTCCTTTAAGTCTCTCAATGCCACATTAATGTAGGGGTGCACGGCCCTATACATTTATGGGTTGCATTGAATGCGGGATCCCTTCTTCCTTAAGTCTTTCTCATGTTTTCTAGTTGGGCTTCCGACGTGTGCTTGGCCCGACCTAAATCTCATGCTCGAGTCCCGACCAAGTCCTCCCAGAACACTCAGCCCTACCCAGACCTCACATTTGGGCTTCGACTCGGGCTTTTCTCTTGGTCCGGCCCAGGGAATAACTTCCTTCATAGTATCCCACGAATTTTCAGCACACTTGTGGACTGGAAATTATGAATTTTTTTTTATATCCCTATGAATTCAAACTGAGGGGGCTTTTATGGTAGTCTCCACCCCGTGCTAGAATGATGGAGGATAGTGATATCTGCTCGTGCACATTCACCTGTTCACCTTCTCCAGATTATTGGGATGTGAAACGATCCCTAGACGCGTCTCCTCCCCTATGAGTAGAGCTAATGATTTGTTCCTGCCCCCATTAATTGAAGTTGTCTCCTCGATTAAACTCATGTTCCTACGCGCATCGTTTGGGATTGGTTCGTGCGATGTAAGCGCCTTATTGGTGACTTTTGATTTGATTTCCCACGACTGACGCATCCCTTCAGATTTCGGGCTACCGTTTCAGAAGTCCAGCCGTCCCCTCGCACTATTTAAGCCCATGACTTCCTTCTTCTTCTCTCATCTACCATTTTTTTTTATTTCAACCTTCTCCTTAATCTTCTTCCTTGGGCCTTCATCCTCTTTCATTCCCGAAACTTCAAAGTTCTAACCACCTCTTATTCCTTTTGCCATGACTAACCGAGGTGATACTGAAGCCTGTTTCAACTATTTTGCTGGGAAACGATGGATATCCACCATGACTAGTAACGACCTTTGTGCATACCGTAGGTTATACAATATACCTCTAGATACCGTTCTAAAGGTTCCTGGTTCTCGCGCCACTGCAGTGGATGTTGATGGACTGGCGACATGAGTTACTCTTTACCCCTTTATATTCTCCAAAGGACTGCGGTTGCCATTCTGCCGCCCTGTCAGGGACATTTTGGACTTCCTGGGATTGGCCTCTGTGCAACTCAATCCCAATGCCTGGCGTTTTATGATGACCATTTGTATTGCCTTTCGGATAGCCCTTGGTGGTTCCTAGGAGGACTATCCCGATTTGGTAACTCGGGAGTTTTTGTCAGTGTACCGCATCAACCGGCTCGACGGGAACATCTGTAGTTTCCAATCCCATTCTTCATAGAAACACTTCGTCTCCTTGGAAAAGCGTTATTCTTCGATAAAAGAGTGGCAACGACGTTTCTTCTTTGTGTCTGGTTCGGGCTGGGAGTTCCTCGAAGAGGAGTTGGAAGGTTGGGAGTTCCCAGTCCGAGCAGTCTGGGCCAAAGTGCCAAGTTCCAAATCTCTTCCATCAAACTGTTGGAGAGAGAAGTACTTAGAGTTGCTACCGTGATGTCTTGCGCGGCGACTCACCCCACCTTTTCTGAGTCTAATATGTTGCTGACAGATATAAACATTCGGCGTTACATAATGCTTCCTCATTGTTAGCATGTGCTTGGTCGGGAGTTCTTAATGGTTCCTCCCTCCCCCTTAGGGAAAAACTTTGGGCCACATCTCCACCGGAAGGTGATTGAGGGAAACGGCCAAGAACAAATGAAAGCACCTTTGGGTCTGCCCTCTCTGGGGCTGGGCCCTCACCCTCATCCGTCCTGGCCATCCCAAACCGTGGCTAGCCTTTTGGTTCATCGTTCAGCCCGCCAGCGGGGTCTCCTTTCAGTGAGTATGGTGCTCCTCGCTTGGCATCTTGAGCACAAGGTTACAGGGCCCCTGGGGGTTCCCGCCAGGGTTCTAAGGTTCCTGCCCAGAGGACCTTTGAGAGTTCCATGCGTCCATCTTCATCGGGTGCCCTTTGCAAGGGGGAGAGCAGTTTTCACTGAGCTGCTCCGACAACAAGTTCCTTTACTGCCTGCCAAGTCCCACCAGAAGGGCTTTCAATAGGTAACATTTTTGAGATTTGGTAAGCTATGACATTCTTTTCTTCTTGTTATGCTCTGTGAGTCAATTTTCTTTTTCTTTCAGGTTTCGCTGGGGAAGATGAGATGGATGACATTCCCATTGCCTCTTTTCCCAAAACATTCAACAATCCAACCACTCGTGATTTCGGTCCAATGATGGGAGGTTGTCCTTCGTTTGAGGAGAGGCTTAACCAGGCGGAGGTTCCCCGACGTGAGCCGCCAGTTAATGGGCCAATTCCCTTCGAGGAAAGGCTCGCCCAAGTAAGGTTGCCTTTGGTGAATGCTTGACGACACCCCTTGTATCTCCTCTAGAGTCCTTGGGTCTGACTCCCTCAAGTTTCTTTGTAGTTCCCAAGTCGACAGGTCTTGACACCACTCCTGGTACATCTTCTGCAACGGCTATGGAGGCCACCTCTTTTGGAGCCGTGGAGCCAACCCCTCCGAAAATTGTGGAATCGACCCCCTAGGAGGTTGTGGAACCGACCCTCCAGGAGGTTGTGGAGCCAACCTCCCAAGAGGTCCCGACCTCTTCAGAGATCTTGGAGGTGATCCCTCCCCTTGTTTCCAAGTTGGGCATGCCTACGGTTGTGGGGGAGATTCCTTCTTCAGTTTCTGAGCAATCCTTCTGATCGCTCCTGATGCGATCTCTCCTCAATCGACCTTTTAGGTAGTTGTTCTTGTATCATTTGCTCGGACTCCTCCTTCGTCTACCATTGCCTCATGCCTTGTTGATTATTTGTCTCAAGAATCTACAGTTCCCTTAGTCGAGGCAAATTCTCCAAGCTGTGCAGATGTCATCCTGGTGGAGTATAGCTCTTCACCTACATCCCCCCCCGGGACTCGGAATGGTTCTGACCCTTCTGAGGCTCCCTAGGGTGAAACTTTTGTTCAAGGCGGGGAGGAGTTTGGCTTACCATTTGTGCCTCCTCAGGCTGTTCTTCCGTTGGTGTGTGTAGGGTCCTCTTCCTCTCCTGAGGGAGCTAAGCCATGGGATACAGGACCAGGTTTCGAGAAGGCCTGGGCAGAATCAACTGTGGCACAGGCTCGTAAGTTCAAACCTCTATTTGTCAGCATAAGTGTGTTTCTTTTTCGTTGTTTAGCTTGTTTCTAACTTCTGCCTTCTTCTTATAACTTTATTTTTCCGATCTTCAAGCTGCCGACCAGCTTGCAGAGATGGTTGCTAAGGACCGAGAGGCTCTTGAGGAGGAGCTTAGGGCTCAAAAGGCACTGAACAACCTCATGCACCTGCAGGGAAAATGATGAGTGACGATCTCCACAATCTATCCGTGGAGCGTAACTCTCTGGTGGAGGACAATGAGTTTTGCCGTCGGAAAATGCGAGCTCAAAGGAAGGAGATTGAGGCGAAGGACTGGGAGATCAAGGTGAAAGATCATCAAATTCGAATGAAGGACCTGCAGATAACGCTGAAAGGTTAGGAGATCCAATTGAGGGATCTGGAGATCGAGGAGAAGGATCTAGAGATCACTTCGAAGGCCCAGGAGTTGCAATCCATTAGGAAGGAGCTCGACGACCTTCAGGAGAAGTTCAAACTCCTTGTCGAAAATGGAAATGCTCGGGAGGAGGTTGGGAAGCTGGAGCGCGAGCTAGAGTCTGCCCGAGAAGAGTTGAAAAAGTACCAAGGGGTAGTCAAGATGCTGGTGAGAAATAAGAGGCGTTCCACCAAGGAGCGTTCTCGTCTTCTTCACAAGTACATCAGGATTACCATATCGACGCAAAAACTAAGGGCTTCTACTTGATGACTCCGACTCGAAGCTACTCGATTGGAGTCTTCTCTAGAGGTTGCTCGGCAGTGGGCAGATCTCATCGAGTCTTAACTCAGATTGGCTCCTATCCTCCGTAATGATGCTTAGTTCAATGGGTACAAGGTCTTGAGCACCTGTGAGACTAATTGAAGGAAGGCCCCGAGACTCACCTTCAAACCTCGATCTTTAAATACTCCATTCGAATCACGGGTCTTATCGCCATATGAAGACTTTAGGTAGAGAGGAGATGCCTTTATTCTTCCGTGATGTTCCTCCATAACTTTAGTTCCCATTGTTTTCTTTTAGGCCTGAATACATGAGTATACCTTCAGTTTTACTGATCATGGTTGAATTTCTGCTTCTTTTTTTGTCTTTCTTTCTTGCCTTTCGTATTTATTTGTTTTCTTTCTTTGCTCCTCTTGCTTATTTCCACTTTCCTTCCTTTTATCCTTGGACTTAGGTTGGGCAATGGTTTGACATCGTGTAGAGCGTACTGTTGATGGAAATCATGCAGGATATTCTGTTGATGGAAACCGATTCTATCGATGGAAACCGAGAAGGGCATTCTGTCAATGAGGACGATTCCCAATAGTTACTTTGCTCAATTCTTTCTGGACGTGTCCGGGAAGAATTTATTCCTTCATGTACTGACTCCCCATTAAGTTTCTTGTTTGCCTGGCTGCGTGCCGAGTGACCGTTTGCATTTTACATATGTGGCACCATAGTGTCAGTTATGCTTTTGCATTAAATGAAGTTCCTTCGATTTCTGCGCCATGGCTCCGTTCTTAATGTCTTTATTAACTCTGCACGTTGTACCAGTAGATATGTGTCAATTCTGCACGTTGCGATAATCAAGAGATTCTGGTTTTCTTGAGGGGACATGTGGCTACTCAGGGTGGTTTGTGGAATTCATCCTATTTGCTTCTGCCTTTTCTCCTGTGTTCTGTGACTTTGCCCCACTGTTTGGGGTTTTAATATCCTTTTTTTCCTTTCCCTTTCATGGTTCCGATGACATCTTAACGCCCTAGTGGACGATAAATCCTCTGGTGGTGTTCAGGCTATCGCTGGATACGACAGTTTGAACGTCGGAGGGTGGAGCCACTCATCTTTTGTTGTTGGGGTTTTGGGCCTCTTGTTCTTGTTCTTGTTCTTGCCCTTTTGGTTATTGTGCTTCACTTGTTCTTGCCCTTTTGCTTACAAGGTCCAACTTCGAAAACTTCTCTAGATATCAGGATCTTTTTAAGCTCCTGTATCGGAACTTGTTGCCTGCTTGTTCACAGTAGAGAAGGGCAAGAACAGTAGGGGCCGTGGTGGCAGTGGAGAAGGGCTTTTCGCCCGGTACTCATTTCGTTCTCCCAGAAATGTGGGTGGGGATCCACTAGAACACTTCTCCTCTTTGCCGGGATCCACTGGAGTTGACCAAGCCATATTTCTTCTCATCAAGTTTTCTTTTTGTTCCTTACAGTCTTGTGACTTTGCGATGTAATTTTCTCCTTGTAGCTTTGAGACTTTACGATGTAATTTTCTCCTTGTAATCCTGTATGAATGATAAAATGATTTTGTGTACCTAGCAATGGTTTCTGCCTTCTCCTTGTTTCATTTTATTTGGACGCTTTTCCTTTCATTTCCTTTGCTTCTCTCAATAACCCTTTGACTTGTGCTTCTCGAGGACTCTAGTCCTTAGTTGATACCCTGTGGCCAATCAAGGGATTGGGATTGTACCCCGCGAAAGTTGGCAAGCCCAGTCAAGGTGTTCTGACTAGCTGTTGTTTGGGCAGAGCTCAAGGCTTTGCTCCTTAGCCAATACATCGCAGACAACAACCTGACACGAAGGTTGGCAAGTTAAGGTACTTGTATTTTGAGTGGTTATTGTTCGAGCAGAGCTCAAGGCTCTCGTCTTTAGCCAAGACTTTGTGGCCAATCAAGAGACTAGGCTTGTACCCAGCGAAGGCTGGCAAGTCTAGTCTAGGGACTGGCTTGTGTTCCGACTGGCTGTTGTTCAGGGCAGAACTCGGGTGCTCTGGTCCTTAGCCAATGCATCGCAGGCAGCGACCTGACATGAAGGTCGACAAGTCAAGGGACTTGTGTTCCGAGTGGCTAGTATTTAGGTAGAGCTCAGGACTCTGGTCCTTAGCCAATACCTCGTGGCCAATCAAGAGTCTGGGCTTGAACCCTGTGAAGGATGGCAAGTCTGATTTAGAGACTAGCTCATGTTTCTACTGGCTGTTGTTCAGGGCAGAGTTCAAAGGCTCTGGTCCTTAGCCAATGCATCGTAGGCAGCAACCTAGCACGAGGCTCGACAAGTCAAAGGACTTGTGTTTCGAGTGGCTAGTGTTCGGGTAGAGCTCAGGGCTATGGTCCTTAGCTAATACCTTGTGGCCAATCAAGAGACTGGGCTTGTACCCCGCAAAGGCCAGCAAGTCTAGTATAGGGACTGGCTTGTGTTCTGACTGGTTGTTGTTCAAGGCAGAGTTTGGGGGCTCAAGTCCTTAATCAATGCATCATAGGTAGCAACATGGCACGAGGGTTGATAAGTCAAGAAACTTGTGTTCCGAGTGGCTAGTGTTCGGGTAGAACTCAAGACTTTGGTCCTTAACCAATCAAGAGACTGTGCTTGTACCTTGTGAAGGCCGACAAGTCCAATCTAGGGATTAGGTTGTGTTCGGACTAGTTGTGGGGCGGCAACATGGCCTTCATACAAAATATTTCCTTAAGTGCTCAACGTTCCATGGGTGGGGTAATTTGCGACCTTCTTGATCATTGAGTTGATAAGAGTTAGGTCTCCCGGTTGTCGTTACTAAGTAAGTCCCTTCCGATCAGGGGCCTAGTTTTCCTTCTTCTTGGGTGGTGACTTCCGTTTGGTTCAGGACTATGTCTTCTACTTTGAAGTTCTGAGGCCGAACTCGTTTGTTGAAGTATTGTTTAACCTTTCATTTATTGGTTGCTATTCGACTTACTGCTTCCTCTAGCCTTTCTTCTAAGTAGTCCAAGTTTTCTTTCAATCCTTCGTCATTGTGCTCTTGGTTAAAATGGCGTATGTATTATGTGAGTACGGCTACCTCCGCTGGTATTATGGCTTCAGTCCCATAAATGAGGGAGAAATGTGTTTCTCCCATGGGGGTCCTTACTAACGTTCGATAGACCCATAGTATGCTGGGGAGTTCTTCGGCCCATCTCCCTTTTTGGTTTCCCAGCTTTTTCTTCAAGATGTTGATAGCGTCTTGTTGGTGGCTTCGTTTGCTTGCGGATGTCCTGGAGATGAATATTTAGTTTTGATTATGAGTTCTGAACACCACTCTCGATAATGAGAGCAATCAAATAGCCGTTCGATGTTTGATATGAAACTTTGGGGAATTTCGAAGCGACATATTATAGATTTTCAGAGGAAATTTGTAATTGCTTATGTTGTGATCGTTGCTAGGGCTTTTGCCTCCACCTATTTTGTGAAGTAATCGGCCGCCACTACAACGAATTTTACCCCTCATTTGCCTTCAGGGAGCGGCAGACCAATGAGGTTGAGCCCCCATTGTGCGAAGGGCCAGAGGGAGGTGATGAAGGTGAGTTTTTCGAGAGGACAATGGGGAATAGGCGCATGCACTTGGCACTTGGAACATTTTTTCACAAAGTCCTCTGAATCTCTAAGGGAATTAGGCTCATAGTATCTTGCCCGCGTGGCTCGTGTTGCTAGTGCTCTTCCGTTGGAGTGGTTTCCGCAGACTCCTTCATTTATTTTAGCCAATACATATTAGGCTTGTTCGGATGAGATGGATCTTAGGAGAGGCTCGATGAAACCTTTCCTATACCGGATTCCTTCCACCAATGTGAAGCGAGCCGCTCTATTCATGATCTTTCGTGCCCCTTCCTGTTCGTCCTGAACAAGTCCCTCATGAAGGAATTTTATGATGTCAATGGCCCACTCTAGGGCTGTAATATCTGGACTGTGGATACTCCGATCCCAATGGCTGGTATGTCAATAGTTTGGATTGTGGTGTGATCTGGAAGGGGTGTTTCTTCTTGGCTTGAGGTGACTTTCGCTAGTCGATCTGCTTTATGGTTTTCTCCCCTCTGGATTTACTGTAAATGGGAATACTGTAAGATGTCACATTCCTTTCCCACTCGCTAGAGGTACTTCTTAAGATGTTCTCCTTTAGCAGCGAACTGTCTCGTTACTTGGTCTACCACCACCTGGGAGTCAGCCTTCACTTCGACCTTAGCAGCATCTAACGACTTGGCTATTGTCAAACCAAAAAGTAATGCCTCATATTCGACCTCGTTGTTGGTGGCTTTGAGGTTGAGCTTGAGTGCATAGTTGAGTTCTTCTCCGGATTCTGTGATTATGTCCATCTCTACTCCTCCCCTAGCCTGGCAGGACGAGTTGTCGACGTAGACCTGCTAGGGTCTGCCTTAGGGTGTAATGGTTATCTCTTCCGGAAAGTCTGAGCATTAGCCAGAAAATCTGTCAATACTTGCCCTTTAATTGTAGTGCAAGGGAGGTACTCAATCTCGAACTCGCTCAGTTCGATCGCCCAGTTAGTCATTCAGCTAGATATATTGGGATTTTGTAATATTTTCCTTAATGGGACATCTGTGAGTACCTTTATTGGGTGAGCTTGAAAATATGGCCTTAGTCGTCTGGCGGCGATAACCAACGCGAATGCTAACATTTTCGTTCGGGATATCTAGCTTCTACTCCTTGGAAGGCTTTGCTTGTGTAGTAAACAGGTTGTTGGACTCATTCTTCTCTCCAAGTAAGTACGACGAAGCGATGGATGGGCTAAGTATGCGGTTAGGTCCTCTCTAGGTTTGGTCTGACTGAGAAGCGGTGGATGGGACAAGTAATTTTGTAATTTGTCAAAGGCATGTCCACACTCGTCGTCCCACTCCCGTGCTTTCCTAAGGACTTTGAAGAAAGGAAGGCAACAATCGATTGATCTCACAATGAAATGGCTCAAGGCGGCCATTCTTCCGACCAACCATTGGACTTCGTTGATGGTCCGTGGTGGCAGCATATCCATAATTGCTTTGACTTTCTTAGGATTGTTCTTGATTCCTCACTCGGAGACCATGAAGCTTAAGAATTTCCCTGACTCGACACCAAACACGCATTTTAGCGGATTGAGCTTCATTTTGTATTTTCTGAGTACTGCAAAAGCTTATCTGAGATCAACAAGATGTTGTTCTGGTTTCTTGCTCTTGACTAGGAGGTCACTACGTAGACTTCCATATTCCGCCCAATTTGATATTTGAACATTCGATTGACCAATCGCTAGTATGTTGCTCCTGCATTTTTGTGACCGAATGACATTGTTTTGTAGCAGTAGCGGCCCAGACATATCCTTCGAGTATTGTACTTATCTCACCTATTAGGGCTTCTCTTCTATTCTGACTCCTCCGACGTGGGCTCGTTTGGTGCCGGTCTATAGCTCTTCTCCTGGCAGGGCTTCTATTTCTCCAGGTAGGGCTCATGCTCCTCCGGCCAGGACTCTTGTTTCTTCAGGCAAGGCTTCTACTTCTGCTAGGGTGCCAACGATCGTCGCGTTGTTGACTGCATCTCTCGTCACCACATTGGTCTATCTGAGCTTCCATTTCCTCTATTTTTTGCCTCTTGGTGAAGCAATCCTCAGTTCGTTGGCCGCCAGTCTTGTGGTAGGTGCAGTATTTAGGATAGGCTGAATCCCATCTTTGCTCGTCTTGGGAGTTTGGTTCTTTCTCAATTTCTACCGCCAGGTTGGAATGTAGGTGTGGATCGGCTTTCCCATGAGAAATTCGCTCTTCCTTCCGCTTTGTTTCATGGGTTCTTTTCTTGTCACCTTCTCGAATTGGCCTTCTGCTCTAGTTTGCCACCTTTTTGTCAGCACTTTCCATTTCAGTCTGTCTGGGGGTCGTCAATGCTTAAAGTGTATATTCGACATTTATAAAACTGTCTGCTCGGTCCATGAACTCCCGTAGCAAAGTTAGAGTTTTTCGAGAAATCTCCGTCATAAGGGGTTGCGAGCCAGATTCCCTTTGATAGTGCAGCCAAGGTGAATTTCTCGTCTTGGCCGTCCGTCATCATACGCTCCTTGTTGAAGTGAGAGAGGTACAACTTTAGACTCTCATCATCCCTTTGCTTCACCGTCAGGAGGTATGCGATCGGCCTTCTTCTATTTCGACTGGCTATTAACTATGTCAAGAAGAGACGGGCCAGCTCAGTGAAGCTAATGATGGTTCTAGGTTGTAAGGACCCGAACCAAGCTTGCGCCGCTCCCTTCAATGTAAGGGGAAACGCTCTGCAAGTGATTTCACTAGGGAATCCATGCAAGGTCATGTGGGCTTTGCAAGTTTCCAGATGTCCCAAGGGATCCTTTGACCCGTCGTCTACGTCTATCTAAGAAACTTTGAACCTTGGAGGTAGAAGTACAACCATAACCTCGACGCTATATGGCAACTCGGCGCTAGTGAGAAGTTGGTCTACAGTCGATGGTGGGCCGACTCGTTTGACCACCTTATCGTACTTATTTTGGAGCTTCTAGATTTGGAGATCCACCCTATGCCATTCTTCCTCCGCCGTGGGTGCATTTGGAGGTTGACGGGTCTAGGAGTTACGACTCTGTTGATCTCCATCTGGTTGCTCGTCGCCCCTTTGCAGGACAGCATTCTCCTGACGAAGGGTCTCCATGTCGTCCATGAGTTTTTGTATGGTTGCAGCCTATTCATTGAGTCTTCCTTCCATTGCTTCAGACCTTACTTCTTCGCATTGCGAGCTTTGAGAGCGCGTTGTCGCTGGCATATGAAGGACACACTATTTATGGGAAACAAATATCCCACAGATGACGCCACTGTTGATGTCGTGTTTCGTGGGCTTGGGCAACTCCACGCTGGCAGTGCTCGGACTCTTCCCTGCACGGAGGAGAAGGGGACCTCGGGATCCGTTGTACCTTCGACGCTCAAGTTACTTTTAATGCAGGATATGAAAAGAGAAAATAACAGTAGAGATATGTAGATGTTAACCAGCTTGTCGATTGTCGATTGCCGAATGCATTTATTTATACCTGCCGATCTGGTCTCCATGGTAGTGGGGTGTTGCTTTGTAGGAGATCGAATATTCATGATGTCCACTTGTCGTGTCCTAGGCAGCATTGAACGCGACGTGCCTTCTTCCCTAAGTGTATTAATGCACAGTGTGAACTGCCTTAGATATTCCTTGGTTGTATTGAATGCGGCATACCTTCTCCTTTAAGTCTCTCGGCTCCACATTAATGCAGGGGTGCACTACCCTGCACATTCCTGGGTCGCATTGAATGTGGCATCCCTTCTTCCTTAACTCTTTCTCATGTTTTCTACTTGGGCTTTCGAGGTGTGCTCAGCTCGACCCATATCTCATGCCTGGGTCCCGAAGTCCTCCCAGCACACTCGGCGCTGCCCAGACCTCACATTTGGGCTTCGACTAGGGCCTTTCTCCTAGTCCGGCCCAGGGACTAACTCCCTTCATAGATTTAACAAAAATACGTTATATTTATTTCATAATAAAAATAGTTTTATAATCTAGCATATTACATAAAGTTACGTCAGTTTGTGAATGTACTTTTGTGAAATCCGTCGATGACTAAAGCCTCGTTTGGATGTTGAGATGAGATGAGAAATTTGTGAATAACAGTGAAATAGTTTGTGTTAAGATGCTTTACGAGGTTTTGGAAAAAGAGAGAAAACAATTAAATAAAAATATTTTAAAGTTAAAATATAATTTTTTTAATATAATTTTTGTTTCGAGATTTAAAAAAATTACAATATTTTTTATATTTTATTTGAAAGTTTAAAAAAAATATAATAATTAGATAATACTTATATGAAAAATTTTAAATTTAAAAATATTTATATCTATAATCAAGTACTTGGAGCATTTCTCTTGCATTAAATCAAGAAAAAGTCTTGGGAGAAGTCCTGTTCACGCATCATCTAAAACACACTTTACGTTTCAAAGTAAATTGACAAATTTATACCTAAACAAATTGACAAAATCCCACGAAATCCCTCCTCAGGAATTCAAAAAGTTGAAAACTCATTTCGGGTAAGGCTGATCTGAGCTATGATGGGGGGTTGCCGTGATTTGGGTTTGGCGGTAAGGGTTGTTGGGAGGTCGTGCGACTCGATAGTGGTGGCTGGGCTAGCTTACGACGGCGGGCGGCAGCATTCCGAGACTAAATCCGTGTGAGACCCATTTTAGGAGTGGAGAGGACGCTGTGCGTGGGGGCTGCGCATGGGGGCTTGAAGGTGGCTGGAGGATCGCCGGTGTGAGGGAGAGCCTGTGAGGTGGTTGGTGGCGTTGCTGGGTGGCCGACAGCGGCAAAGAAAGGCCGAACGCGATTCGGTTGCTTGGCGAGGAAGGAGTACACGGCGTGGCGAGGGAGGAGTACACGAGTATCAACGATACCGACGGTGGGGCTGGAGGCTGACGATGGTAGTAGCCGGTGACTGCAAGTGGCGCACGATGGGATTGGGTGGGCTGAGAGAGGGAATCGGATGGGGATAGGGCCTGGGTGGGATGAGAGAGGGTCGGTTCCGTAGCACAACTCCACCCGTGGTTGTCCTTACACAGTCCCTTATCGTCCGTGGACAGCCAAGGTCGAATTTGATTGGACAATAGAAACTTGTTATGCGTCAAATGTCAAGGGAAAGCCGTCGCTCCCTATACCATACCAACTCGCAACCTATTATTTCACGCGCCCGCCACAATTTTTCTCGTATCTCCAGCTTTGCGTGATTTTGGTTCGACAGACAGCCGAGCACCTACTTTTTCCAGCAAACTAGATCGAACAAAGCGCTCTGAGATCTGAGTAGGCGAGAAACCTCCTCCCTCCCTCCCTCGACATGGCTCATAACATGAGCTCACGCGCTTCAGTTATTGCTTGGCTCTTCTTCGTGATCTTCTGCTCGACGAGTCATCTTCTCCTAATTCCTGTAGCTGAAGCGATATGGTTGACCCTCCCGAGCTCCGGCACGAAGTGCGTGTCTGAGGAAATCCAGAACAAAGTCGTTGTTCTGGCCGATTACTACGTCGTCGATGAGGTTGCCCAAGCCCACCATACTCCCACTGTCTCTGCTCGGGTATGTTTCTCCGATTTCCTCTCTAAATTTCTACCTTTTGTGTTTTTTTTTTCGTTTCTTTTAGATTTCTGGCGATGATTCCCGATTCATCCTTCTGCAAGCAAGGAAATCATTGTTTTTTCTGAAATTTGGATGAATCGAGTTCTTTCTGCAAATTTTGGGTCCTAATGTTGAGGGTTTATATCTTCAGGTGACGTCTCCTTATGGTAACAATCTTTATCACCAAGAAAATGTGACCCATGGTCAGTTTGCGTTTACGACTACCGAGTCTGGCAACTACTTGGCGTGTTTCTGGCTAGACGGCAAACACCAAGAAGGTGGAGAAACAACCCTTAGCCTTGACTGGAGAACTGGAATTGCTGCTCAGGATTGGGAGTCTGTTGCAAGGAAAGAGAGAATAGAGGTGGGTTCATTACAAAAAAAAAAAAAAAAAATTTGTATGATACTTTAATATATCTATACAATTTTCTTTCCTTTCTTTGTCTTATTAAGCTCGTCTAATATAGGGTATTGAGCTTGAGCTCGTAAAACTCGCAGGAGCAGTGCAAGCCATCCATGAGAATCTCGTTTATCTCAAGAGCAGGTACTTACCTCTTTTTCTTCTTCATTTTTATATTTATTTTCTTTCGTTCCCATGTTATACATACGCATAATGTGGGAATTCAATGCAGGAACTCATCCTCCACCCCATTCTTTCAGGGAAACAATATAGATACATGTATATATATATATATATATATATGTTATATACACTTCCAATTCGTTAAGTTTGTACTGTGCTCCCTTGTTTTGATGTGCTTGTCCTTGTATTGTGTTATATTTAACACTAAGAAAAAGTAGTCACAGAGACAAATTCTTACAGCTAAGAACCACCAAAAAAGTAGTCTTTCAAAGACCTCGCGCAGAATACGAGCCAAAAAACAATTTACTGTCCTAACAACAGTTAATTTTCCCTAACAATTTACTATCCGATAATTTCCATGACCCATACCATGTGCACGATCTGATAATGCACGTTACAAACTTCTCTAAACCTATCTTGACACTAGGATTTCTCTCATGTGAGATTCCAGAGATTTTTGGAGCAAACTCGGTGAAACTACTAGCCATTCGATTGTCTTCCAAATTGTTGCTGACTCATGATATGTTGCCTTTCCCACAGAGAGACTACCATTCAGAATATAATTGGCAGGAGCAAAACAAATGATCCAAAGTTTTGTCTATTCCACCATGCAAAGAACCCTTCACTATATGAAAAGTTATGTGGTTTCTCAAGAGGTCCTGAGTAGACAATTTGCTCCCATTCGCTGGTGAAAGGATGAATGGAATGGCAGGGGATGGATTTTCTGTGCTATACAATGTGATGTCAGTCCCAGAGGGCTATAAAAGCTAAATATCATGTCAAGAAGCTTAATAGAAACTTTCGATTAGGAGTATCCAAGGAAAATACTGTCACTAGTCCAAAAGTTGGGCTTTGAGTAATTATACACGTTATCACTGATCTCTTGCCATTCAGAGAACCCACTCGGTTCTCCTCATCACTTTGTTGATTCCTCGCCCCCTCTTTACCAAAAGGAAGAAGAGCCACCATTTCCCACCATCCCACAATACCTTTCATCTTATGCCATGCCCATGATTTCATTTTCTGTAACACTTTCCATGTCCAAGACCAGTCTCTTAGAATTCAACCATCAAGACTTCATTTTGTTACTGAGTATAGTGTTGGTTGAAGTTTCCAAAACCTTTATCACAGTTAAGGTAATTTCACTAATATTTTTGGCCTTATTGTTGGAAGAGAAAATTGAAAAGTTGTGTTTGACGTTTGCGAGTAGGTTATCAAGGTTTTATTATTTCAATTTTCTTTCTGTCTCTCCTTTTTCTTTTCTTTTGTCTTTTTTTTTTTTTGGGGGGGGGGGGGGGGGAGACAGGTTGTTCAAGAATGCCACAAAGTTCAAATGGAAAGAGTCTCGATAATCGTATGGAAGATGGACATTCTATTAGTCTATTATACAAGAGTAAATTACCTAACATTGGAGACAGTAAAGAGAATAAATGGATTTTTAGTATCTCTTCTTCCTAAGATTCCATACCAAAATTTATAGGTGTTCTTGATAGGAAAATGCTGACATATTTTCGTCACATGTTTTCTTTCCCCTACCCGGCCAAACCAAACATTGGAGGAGAGAAAATTTTAATACTCTTTGTATAAAACATTAGAAATTTAGAAAAAAAGAATGTAGACATGAATCTATATGCTCGAACTATTAATATCAATGCCAACATTGAACTCCTTTTCTTCCCTTATTTTTGAATTACACAGGGAAGCAGATATGAGGGAAGTCAGCGAATCAACCAATGCTAGAGTTGCATGGTACAGTATCATGTCTCTCGGAGTCTGCATTATTGTTTCAGGTTTGCAGTTGTGGCACTTGAAGCACTACTTTCGAAAGAAGAAGCTCATATAGATCTTATCCTTTATTGGTTCTGATGCAAATCGTCGCAAGAGTGGAAAAGTTTGGAATCAGTCTTTCCTTGTTGTACCGTAGTTACTTTTTCAGTTTTTTTTTTCTCGGTTTCATATTTTCTGTCTGGGGAAAGGGGGTTGATTCTTTTATCATAATGGACGATATGAATATACTGCACAATATTTGGTTAGAGAGAGAGGAAGATGAAGTGATAACCGCAGGGGTATCATTTGTTGCTGTAAGATTAGTTTTATTACACTGAAGATCATATTTATTAAGATTAACAGATTAATGTGGCAAGAAAGCTCTTTTTCTGTGTTCACTTTAAAATTCAGTGTCTATTAAAATTAACAGTTCTTCTATATATAGTTTATGTCACGCACGACTGTGCACTACAGGTGACGTGGTGGTAGTTTATAAAAAAATGAAAAGCATGAAGAGAAAGGCTTGCTCGTGCTCACACACACTTCCGATGCACACAGTAATACATGGCTGCGTGACATGGAAGAGAAAGGCTCACCGAGGGAGGAGGAGATCGTGCGATGGTTGTGGGGCATGAGCTATGGCAGCTACTCCTGTGTGCGACAGCGAGACATAAAGAGAGAAAGTTAAGAGTATGTGAGAGAGAAAACCAAGAGGGAGAATGATCGAGAGATTTACGGTGCAAGCATGCATGGTGTAACACGGAAGTGCTTACAACATTGGGCTTCAACTTTGGCAGCGGTGGCACGTCCTAGGCGGAAGGTAGCATAAGGTGGCGCAGCAAAGAACACGAAGACCTTCAAACATAAGTTTGCGACGAAACGTACGGGAGCTTTGGATCTGACTACGGTTCAGAGTGGAGAAGAGAAGTGAAGGTGATGCGTAAGGAGGACGACGTCTTCTCTCAGTCTGCGACGAAACGTATGGGGGCTTTGGATCTGGCTACGGTTCCAAGTGGAGAAGAGAAGTGAAGGCGATGTGCACAAAAGAGGATGACATCTTCTCTCAGTCTGCGACAAAACGTACGGGGGCTTTGGATCTAGCTACAATTCAGAGTGGAGAAGAGGAGAAATAAATGGTTAAGAGTGGAAGACGTCTTCTCTCAGTCTGCGACGAAACGCATTGATGCATCACTCACTTGGTGTTTTATTCATGAAGCACAATGTTTCTTTCTTTTATTACCGTAGCCCGCCATGTCATTTTCGTGCGCAAGGGGTGCATGCACGAAAATGACTGACTTCAGAGTTTTCCTAAAACTAATCAGCCTCTTCTTCACCCATTTATCTCCGGTTGTGTTCTTGAGGTTGCTTGCTTGCTTGTTTAGCCATCAATCTCCAAATCCAGCCGATTTGCATTTAAGATCATTGATGATCTTAATGCAATTCTTACGAGAAAGGAAGTCCGGTGTTATTTAGTTTTTAATAAGCATAAATCTTTAATTAGAAGAAGTAACCTTTTTAATTTGCTTTCGTATTGATCTTTTAATGCTTTTCGGGAAAAGTTTTCATCTTTCCTGATTAACTATTAATGCCTAATTTGAATATAAACGCTAGTAAACATATTCTAATTATTTGTATTGCATTCAACAACACTTTGCCTATTTTCTATCAACAACACTTTGCCTATTTTCTATGAGATTTATATACTTTTTTCCAATATTAAAACAACAAAAAATCACAATTCAGCACTATAATGCAAAATTAATGATATTAACAGCAACAAATTACAATATAAGAACATGATGTTGTTTTTCCTCTTAATTATGAGCACTCTGGAGAGACTTTCCCCTCGTTTGTCAATTCAACATTTTGACACGAGGCTTTGATACCGGCATCTCCTTCACGTACTAGATTAATATTTTCTGCAACGAAATCCTTCGACAAAGAACACTTTTGCTGAAATGTAATTTGAAAGGCGTCCTATGATGCACTAGTGCTTGCTTACTTGCACAGCCAAGGCCTGCAACAATTAGATGCTTGTTGTTAATACCAAAAATCGCACAACAGTTTGGAAGGAGAAAAAGAGTCACTCTCGATCCGCTATGACGATCTGGGCTTTGATTGGTATAGTTTGAAGCTCTCGGCGTGATCCAGTACAACTGTGTGTACGTTTATGACAACGAATAGAAAATAAATACTAAGAATGTAAAAGAGAGATAGACACACTGATTTACGTGTTCGGCATAAAGTCTACGTCTATGGAGTTTTTGAGGAGGGAATATCTACTGTAATAAGCTTATTTACAGTTCCTCATAGTCTCTCGCCCTCACTGTACAATAGATATCGAAAGCTTATTTTCTGGCATACATTTTGTCCCTAGAGCTCATTTTCGTTTGGGTCCCGAATCTAAGCGGTCGGGTTGCTTTTCTTAATATAACAGCCTTCCACACATTTGTTGCCACATCATAAATGACACCAAACTTACAATACACTCATGCACATGATAAAACACTGAAATCAAAAGCGGAAGAAGTCGAGGCCGAAGCAGAGCACTGCTGTCGCCCACCACAGTTTTCGTCGCTTTACATAAATTCACAGACTTTCCCAGGTTGAATCTGGTTTTTCCCTGCATTGAAGTTCATGGGAACTCATATTAAGAAATCAAAATCTTAATTCTAGAGCCGATATGTTTGGAATAACAAAAACTATCAACATCGAGGACCAACTTCTGCAAAACAAGTAAAAGGAGTGCAGGATGTACCTCCCTCGACCTCGCCGACTGCTTTCCTTTGCTCCTGGAGCTGTTGCTGAAGGTTGGCATTTTTTTTCCTCCATCCTATTAAGCTCTTCGTTGTTCGGGATGTCAAATTGGTCTTGCCAGGCAATGTAAATCTTCTGCTTATCGTATTCCTTGAACGAGATCTATCCAGTATCAGCCAGAGTATCCAATGCCTTTTGAACTACCGCCTTCTTGAGGTTGAACTTTTGCAAATAATCGGCCACATTTTGTGAATTTAATGGCATGTTTTGCTGTACAAGAAAGAAGAAAAAAGGGCCCAAAATTTAAGATACAAAAGAAAGTGTGAATATGGATTCAATGCACCTCCATAAAAAAAGGAGCAATCTATTTTCTGAGGAGAAAATTTGGTAAATGATTAAGAGTGAGTATGATAAATGTGATTACAGATTCAACTTTCCTCAGCAGCGCAAGAATGGAAAACATCCCCCTTGATCAAAACAAAGACAACCATATGAATGATTGAAAAGAAACCACCGCCTCATGCGACAGAAAAGAAGAAAACAAAAATGTCAAAATAATCAATGATTTATAGTCATCGAATGGTTGCTGGAGACTACAAGGCAAAACACAACACATAAGGGTAAAATTCTTCTATAGGAAAGAAAGAAAAAACCCATCTTTGTATAGGGCACCACAGTTGTTGTCGCCCACCACACTTGCCGTCGCCCACCACAATAGCTGCCCACTCAATGGTGGAAGACGAAGATGGCATAGAAAGCTTTGGGAGTTTTGTGAGTTCCGTCCATGGCAGATCTTGGGGTCGAGCTCCGTTGTGGCTTGGCAGGGTGGAGTTCTGGGTTTCGTGAGGGTGAGGAGAAGATTTGGGGGCAGAGAGTGGGTGTTCGAGGGGGGTACGAAGGGGTTGAGAAAGAATATGATGTAGTGCATATACAAGATAACAATGGTGAAAAGCCTAGGTGTCACTTAATTATTTGCGGCCTGTTAATCGAAGAACCTTGGATGGACCGGTGTTAAGTATTTCTCTTCTCGTTTTTAGAGGTTGAAGAAGCTAAATGAGAAGTCGAAATCGAAAAAGCCCCTCTTAAGTCGTCTGGTCGTTTCTTTTTATATCATCTCTTTTTGCGTTCTCCTCTTTTTGCATGCCCCTAAGGAGTGGTGAGGATTTGTCTCATTCTCTTGGGTGTCTGATACCTTCATTTCCTTTCTGTTCTCTTCTTTTCCTTTTTGTATCTACCTTCCATTTCTCCTGACATCTTCTCTTTTTCCTTGTATCCTCATTGTCTCCCCTTCCTCTCTCTTCATTTGTCTTTTAGTGGTGGGACCTCTCCCTTAGGCTGGGCCTAGTAATCTTACTTTGAACCATATATATTTTATTCCTTCCAATTGGTACCATCCTATTATAAAAAACTGAATGTGTGAGAGTTAGGATTGCTTAAATTGTGTATTGCTAACATTTTGAATCGTGAAGTTTTTGATATACCCAAAGCATTCCTTCATATGGGTAAAAATGGCGTTTTACTATTTACAAATTAGTGATTCTACATCACTGACATGACATGATTTAATTTACAAGAGATCTTAATTTTTAAATCTCTTTTAAATCAAATCAGGTAATGTCAGCAAACCAACTCACAAATAGAGTTTTTCTAAAAGTTAAGCCCTACCATCTAATAATAAAGACGTGAAAATATGGAAAATATGTGTACGTGTACTCCATCAGGACATCACTCCCAAGTTCTTGTTTATAAATATAGGTAGTTAAATCATATAATGGCCAACTTTGTGCCTAATTCATGCAAATCTCGACTTTTTTTTCGCCTACATGTATTACTCTCTCTCTCTCTCTCTCTCTCTCTCTCTCTCTATGTGTATGTGTGTGTATATATATATATATATATATACACGCGCGCGCACACATATGAAAGCCAATTCTTACCAGCCAAGATTTTGCTCGCACGAGTCACTCCATCGGTAGTTCTTGATAAGGCTATGCAGATCCGGATAACTGAATATGAAACTCGGAATCCAGGTTCCGACTGTAATCGAATTTTGTAAAGAATTTTTTTTTTTTTTAAAATACTTTATTTTATTAATTTTTTTAAATAACATAATAATAATTGCATTGAACATTGTCCATAATAATAAAAATTTATCAAAATGGAAAACTAAGTTTTATGTAAAAAATAAGTAAAGCTATAAACAACTAATTGCATGTAAAAAAAAAAAAAAAATCCAAAATTCATCATGAAAAAAGCATGCAACGCACAATCAATCCAAGCTGGTACGTATGGTTACCAAACCCATCTCAACTCATCATTACAATTTTTTTAAATTCTAACATAAAATATAATAAACAATTTAATTTTTTTAAATCTCAAAATAATAATAATATTCTAACAATATTTTATCATCTCAACTTAACTCAGTTCAACATCCAAACGTAACCTATTTACATTGTTTGGTATTTATACATTACAAAAGCACAAAATTACAAGATGTGAGATACAAAATTACAATTTATGAATTACTATAATTCCTTGATCTCATTATTTGACAATGGTGTTGAAGAAGGATGCATCAAGCCAGGTGCTTGGCGTATAGTCCTCTCCGCTCCCACTGCAAAAGAACCAATAAAAATTATTACTTCAAACGGCATTCCATATACGTACGTACAAACGAATCATGTAAGAGACTGCTAGGATAAAGGCCAAGAATGTATGACTGTGACCTAACCCAGATATGCAACACACACACACACACCCCTTTTCTATATACCTCTACTGATATAAAGGTCATGAAATGTACAGCCAGCAGAGAAGAAAAAGAAGAGGCCATGAGCAAACACTGATAATTGAAGGCTAAATAATGAGTGAGGAGGATGCTCAGAAAGCCAAGTTCTTGGCCGATTAATGACTCCCATACCACAAAACCAATACTTTGCTAGGAAGATCTGCAGGAGAGCTTGGTTTAGAGATTACCTTAGTGAGCTCCCTCTCTGTGTCTCTGCCAGATCCTCTGAATGGCCATGGTGGCAGCAAGGAAACCAAAAGCTGTGCCAAGATGGGCAAAGATGACGACAAAATGATAACCAAGGCAAAACATGCCTCCATTGATGCAGGAAAACAATCCAAGATGCCCCATCCCTAACAGCAATTCTGCAGCCAGCCATCCTTGGATCATTACCATTAAGGGAGGAGCAATGTAGCATGAGTTAAAAGAAAGTTGAAGAAATTCATATAATTGTATAATGTCGGCAAAGAGAGAAGAAAAGTTAACATGAGAGCCACTTACAACTCTATCAACAAAAGTTAACGCTTGGTCCTCATCACGCTGAAGATGAAGTTGGATGATCATCTAAAAAAAATGAAAAAACTGAGTTTAAAAAGATAATAAACTAATACAAACAAGATTTCAAGTTTCAAGTAACTTATATATAAATTCACCTTCAAGGTCAATCGATTCCAAGTATTCTTCTAACTTCTGGATGTCGACTGCTTTGGTCCTAAACCAATTTTGGGTGCAAATGAGGGCTTCAGTAGTCTCTGGAGATAATGAATTCCTAAAAGGATCCAAGATGCATCCTTCAGCACTAAATGCAGACTCCAAGGCAACAGTGGAAATGGGGATGGCTAACACATCATGTGCTACCTCAGCAAGGATAGGATAATTCATGGCATTAATTCTCTACCAATCTAAAATATCAAAATTGGGTGATCGTTTTACACACCCCTCGGACAAATACCTCTCTAGTTCTGATCCAAACCCCATAAAACCCTGCTCCTCAAAGAATTTGGCAAGCATGATATCAAATTTACTTGGAGGCGGTGCTGTCTCATTAGAAGTAGTGCTTGGCCTTTAACCACACGAAATGTATCGTATTGCTCGATCAAGCGGCTTAAAATGAGTTTAACCTTGGCCTCTATCCTATCCGCCAACTCATCCCCTTTGCACGTTTTCAACCAAAACCTCATAGCCATCATCTTATATTGTGGATCAAGCACGAAAGCAACATATATCATCAAGTTGAACCTATCTGCGCTACCCCAATACTTGTCATACTTATTTTTCATATTTTTGCCCATGGTATTAGTAATAATATCATCACTCATACACATATCATTTAATATGTCTTCAATTATGCATAGTTCCTAGAAATATACATTAGCAGTCACATATAAAGAACCAGAAATGTTCAATGTAACTTTATAAAAAATTTTCAGCAACTCTACAAATATTCGTGCATTTTTCCAATCATCACAAGTGGGGTTCACAAACTGAGCATCCTCATAAACATATTGTTCAAATGCTTGTTGATGTTTTTCAGCAGTACTCAACATCAAATATGTGGAGCTCCATCTAGTAGGAACATCCAAACAAATCATCCTCCCACCAATATTTGCCCTTACTGCACAAGCCTTAAACTTCGCAAATCTTAATGGTGAAGACTTCACATATCTGACGGCATCCCTAATTCTTGTTACAAAGTCATAAACATCTTTCAAACCATCCATAACAATCAAGTTTAATATATGGGCAGCACACCGCACATGAAGAAATTCACCACCCAATATGGTACAATTATTGTCCTTTATCCTCTTACTCATGTAATCAATGGAAACAACATTAGAGGAGGCGTTATCAATGGTGATGGTCAAAATTTTATCAATCCCCCACTCATGTAAATCCCAAGTCCAATACCCTCCCAATAGTTTCGCCCTCAGGGTCAGGAATTTGGCAAAACTTAAGAATTTTCTTATGCAATCTCCAATTGCAATCAATGAAATGTGCGGTAATACACATGTAGTTCATATTTTGCACCGATGTCCAAGTATCAACGGTAAGACAAATCCTTTGACCACCCAACAACTTCTTTAACTTTATCTTCTCTTCATGATATAACTTAATACAATCCCTTTGTAAAGTGGTTTGGGATGGCAAAGTAAATCTAGACTCCACATCAGTCACGAACTCTATAAACCTATCGTCCTCCACAAGCCAAAAAGGCAATTCACATCTAATAAAAAACTTAGCAGTTGACACCCTAAGTTTTTCTGGATCATACTTTACAAGCCCTTGTGGACTACACACTCGTCCCTTTGCATCTCTCTTAACACTCGAGGTTTGACTTTTTTCAACCCTTTTAATTCTAAGAGGAGAAGTTTCACAAGCATTGTGGAGGTGGTGCATCATGAACGAAGTACTATTCTTATAGTGGCAATTAAACAGCTTGGCGCAATAATTGCATTGAGCTTTCGAGTTATCATGGTCAATAGGCTCCACTTTAGTAAAGTGTTTCCATACCACTGATTGATTGCTAGATGCTTTTTTGGGTTTCTTGGCTAAAGATGGGATGAAATGTGTAGGGTTTTGGGTATATGTGGATGAAGGTGTAGGAAGAATCCCATGCTCCTCTACATCCACTGGAATAGAAGAAGAGTGATCACCACCCCCACCACCCCCAATATTACAACTCAATGTATCTTCTTCCATCTGTTCTTGAGTAATGAATAACAAACACCAAAAGATCAACAATCAACACACCAAAGCAAGAAAATTGTATATAACAAAGCAAAATCACAAACTACTTGAAAAAGATAAGTATATAATTTCTAGGAACATACACAGCAAAGCAAATCATGCACCAACCCAAAGGGGCAGAAAAAAGTAGTAATGGCAAACCTACTGTTTTCTTTTATGCTGATTTGATGGAAACTAGCTCATTCGTGCACAAATAGTAAACAGTATGGAATGGAGAATGAAAAGGATGCCAAATAATAAGAAATGAATGGAATGCACGGTGCTTTGAAGATAGGGAACGTACAACGGCGGACCTTCAGAACTTTTTTTTACACACTTTATTGCTTTGGTTTTCAGCTATTGTGCTTAATGGAAACAATGTTCATGACTTTCTGGTTTTAATTTCTGGATCCTACAATGTATTTAGGTGTTCTCTCGTATACTTCTTGTGTACACGGACTTTGCCTATTTCATTCATATCAATAAAATTTACCTCTTACTTACAAAAATAAAATAATAAGAAATGATTAATCAATAATTTATTAAGTTTAGAGCCAGAAGATCTGTCGATAACTTTTATGCTAGTGCTGCAATGTGGGAAAAGGTGTCCAAGGTGAGAAAGTTGATGATGGTGATGGAAGTTAAAAAGCGACCAGGATATAGCTGCATTGAATTTGGAAAGGAAAGCCAAGTGTTTTATTCTGGGGAGACCTCATCCTATGAAGGATGAGATTTATGGTTTTCTTAAGGAGTTGGATGTAGAGATGAGGAAAATAAGTTATGTAACTGACACTAGTTCTGTTTTACATGGCATGGAACGGCAAGAAAAGGAAAGACAACTAGTTTGGCATAGTGAGAGGTTAGCCGTGGTTTATGGGTTGCTTAAGGCTGTTTCTGGGACAGTTATTCAGGTAGTACAAAATCTTCGCATTTGTGGGATAGATATTATCATCTTAAGAATGGGAATTGTTCATGCAATGATTTTTGGTGATTGTGTGGCTCTAGGATGGAATGTTCCCTGTGCTTCGTCATGTTACTGCATTTGACTTAAAGTAGATTCAATGTTTGACTTTGGGGGGATGCCTAAATCCCCAACTCAAGTTCGTATTTTAAGTGTATTGTATTAATTATTCCTTCTGAGAAATGTCAAGCCTATTGAAAACACGTTCATAATCAGATTGTGTCAGGCATAAACAGTTCCAATCATTAATCGCTTGCTAGTGCAGAGTGTGACCTTTTCATGAACTATCCATGAAGAGGTATCGTATCACCAACTTGGTTACTGGCCTAATTTCAAGAGAAATATATACGGCTTTATAAACAACTTCCTCTTACTCTTCGAAACTCTAAACTCAAATTCCTTTACACACTATTATAAACTGATATATGACATGCCAGCGAGAAGCACCTGCATTGAAGTAGGGTCCAACTAATTCCAGCTTAAACACATTCACAAAAATCAGCTGAAATACCATAAACAATGGAAAAGTCCAAAGAACAACAACCATTGGGGACAATCAAATCAGAAACCTCATAAAAAATAATGAGAGATGGAAACCACTCTCGAATTAACAACTGAGAACTACTTACAAGGGAAAACAAAAAGGTAACACCACCAAGAACTTAACTAACAAATCTTGACCATAGCTATCCAACAAACATTTTGGGTCTTTTGAATTTAGTTAGGGGTCATATTAAAGTTTAAACTCAACTTTAAACTATAAAAGGTTGAGTCTTTCCTTTTAATAAAATTTTGTTCTTATGAAAAAAGGTGGTCTTTTTATGAATGATATGGCATCTGCTTGCTTAGAAGTAATTTGCTCGGATTGTTCTTTTATTTTTTCCTTTTACCGTTGGGTCAACTATTTCGTTATTCTCTTTTGTGTTTTTAAGGCCATGGTTGCCAGGTTACCAGATAAGGGAGAAAAGTTACAGAAGCAGATTGTTGAACTAAATTCAGGGCTCCATAAAATTAGTGAGGCAGAAAGAACAGAAAGCAAAGTTATCGATTTGGATGATTTAAGTGGGGGATTTCACGCAGTTTTAAATGTATAGATCATCATTGCTGTTTAATAGTTTAAGGTCCCATTTGGATAATGAAAGTGTTTCATCTCATCCCATCTCATGTTATATCATCATTACAATTTTTTTAAATTCTCACACAAAATATAATAAACAACTCAATTTTTTCAAATCCCAAAACAATAATAATATTAAAAAATAATATTCTAACAATATTTTATTCAAATTTCTTCTAAAATCATCTCATTATCCAAACCGCACCTAAATCTGACTGAATATATTGATCAGATCCGAGCAGTAGATTTTTACAGTTTTCGCCTAAAAAATGTACTAATGTATAAAATTAATAGTTTAAAACAGGAACCCTACTTCATTTTTCGCCCCTGAACCAAAAAACTACATTTCTAACTTCTATACATCAACCTTCCTTTTTAGCTACTGAAAAACCTCTCCGCTTTTTTGAGTATTTTCCAACTTAGTGAAGAGAGAAAGAAAAAGCAAGGAGCTTCTAGAAACCGACTAGAGAGGAACTTACCTACAGGTTCAGCGGGAGAAAAACTTCCGGCGGCGTTGTCTGTCGAAGCTGACGCTTGAAAGATCCGGCGAGAGAGAAACGGCGGCGGAAGCTCGAAGGTTAGGGTTTCGGCGAGAGAGAGAGAAAAGAGAGGTCTGGATCTGATTCTGCAGTCAAACACCAACGGTAAGCTAGGAACGAAAACGACGTCGTTGTTTTTATGTACAGTTTATTTTTTATAAAACTGTCGGGTTACCGGACCGCGATGAACAGTCCTTTATTAATCAATGGGCTGGAGAGCAGATCATAAAAAACACGTCAATATCTTGAGAACGGCCCATAAAAATAATCCAAACTCAACCCCAAAGTTAGGGGAAGCTATCCGGTCGGAGGATTTGTATGTATGAATATGGCAATTGCATTCGCAGCAGTGGCAAGACCATCCTCAATGGTATTGCTAACGAGACAAAGATCCATACCCAGGTGGGTCTTCACCCCTCTCGCTTCTTCATCTTTTTCGTCGTCGACTTCTTCCTCCACTCCTTCCAGAAAGCTCGTTCTCTACTCAAAGCCCGGTTGCTGTTTGTGTGATGGCCTCAAAGAAAAACTCCAAGCTGCCTTCTTACTCTCCGGCCCTGATTCCCTTCACGATGTTGATTTACAGGTAAATATGCTCATCTGTGTGCGTGAGTGTGTATATGTTTATTTTATGCGTGTATATTGTGAATGTGTCGGTGAGTTTGTCAGATAATGGATATAACCAGCAATCCTGAGTGGGAAATGGCTTATCAATATGAGATACCCGTGTTAGCCAAAGTACTCTCTGATGGCACCGAGGTCAGTTTTGTTTTAAATTTTGTTATTCAAAGTATTTTTTTGTGCTAATTTTGTTGTCTCAGATTTTCTCAAAGTTTAACGTTCCTCGGCTTTATATAGCTATTTCTTCTTTGCCGCAGCGCTTAAGATTTTGAAGTAGCATTTGTAGCCTACGTGTTATTCATAGTCTTTATTAAAGGAAGAATTTAAATTGCTAGTGGATGTGCTGAAATATCCCAACATCTTTTCCACTTCACATAAATGTAGCTTCTTAATTAATTGACGGCCATTGCTGATTGAAACTATGTTATGATGCACCTTAGTGTGTGGGATTAGTTTCTGACGGTTGTTAGAAAATCTACCATCTAAGGTTGTTTAGCATGTGCAAGTAGCACCTGTACATTTAAGGTGCTAAACATGATTTACCGGTTTGGAATTCAGACTGATGGTTATGATGTTTGAAAGGGTTGGTGGATGGTTACAACTGTGGTCTATAAGTGTAACGCCTCAATAGAAGGTCCAAATCACATGACTTATATTCCAAAAGGATTAGTCAATGATATAATTAGAGCTCTATTGGAACATTATAAAGAGCAAGAACTTCTCATTCCCAAGTAATATGGGATCCCATATACCATCTACCTTTATCCTTATCATATGTGGTATCACAATCTCCCCCCTCTTAAATTCCTGACGTTTTCTTCAGACCAATTATCGTAGGTGGCATGGCTCAAGCCCCACATTTATGGTTGGGATAGGCTCTGATACTATTTATAACGCTCAATCAAAGGCCCAAACCACATGGCCTATACTCCAAAAAAATTAGTCAATGATACAATTGGAGATCAAGAACTTCTCCTTCTAAGCAATGTGGGATCTCATACACCACCTACCCTTATTCTTATCATATGGGGTATCACAATAAGTAAACCAATGAAACCCTTAAAAAAGCCTTCTTTAAGCACATCAATAACTTAAAGAGGAAGATGAATTCCACTTGTTCATCTTCTTCACCCTCTCAAACAACCTATCCATCCTACATTTATAACACCGTCACAATGAAGTTTAGCACAATCTTTGGGACCTTCAAGATATTCATAAAAAGGTTTGTTCTTGCTGTTGCTACCTGACAGGCTTCTGCCACCATTGTTGTTTTCACGATAAAGAACATTTTCAAAATTTCATGTCCTCCTAGGCTTACCTCAATGCTCAGATTAATCATTCTGTTTCCAAGTTCTGATGCATGAGTTTTCTAATTTAACTTAATCCCTGAGACAGTCATTTCAACTATAGTGATGTGTAGGACAGCCAGTAGATTCTATGATTAGGGATCGTCTGATCATTATAGGTGGAGAAAAGTTTTATTATTTAGTCCAGAGGATTGGTTCAGTGATTATAAAGGGGAGAAGGTCAAAGTAAATTATGTTTTTTATTTTGCAATCAAGAATAAATGAGTGCTGTGGAGGGGCTGGACCAGTGCACTGATCAGTGCAGTAAGTACTTTATGGGTGCCTTTGGATGGTTATTCGGTGGTTGGATTTATTATCTATTATAAAGTAGGACCTAAAGAAAGACAGTTCTAGATCCAGATGATGAAAGAACTAGGATATCTTTGAATCTCAGTGGGCCTTCCAGGAATCTCACCTATAATTTCTTTTCATAAATTAGGAAAGCCTTCTAAAAGAGACCACTCAATCATCATAGATGTAAGCCAAAATGATTTCCAAATTTCTTCCGTGGACAGTTTACTTAAGAAAATCTTCCTTGCTCTTGTATACTTCAATCCTTAAGTTTTCAATACTGATTTGCTTAATAGTAATGCTAAATATAGGCCTAGAATGTGCAAGTCCTACGCATACTTTTTGAAAAAAATGAGACCCACCATGAAAAAGTAGATCTTTTCATGTGGGTCTCATTTTTTTTTTTTCAAAGGACTTGCATGGGACTTGTACACCCTAGGCTTGTACAAATTATTTTCCATTGCCTTTAAGAAGTTCAGGATGATATCTCTCCTCACTCTAATTATAAAACAAAAAAAAATCTCTCCTCACTCTCTGCCTATATGACACTTTTAAGGTCCCAGGCTTGGAAGGGCTTGGATTTGCTCGTTGTAGGCCCTGCTTCTTTTCAACTGCTGATAATATATGGGGGTTACCCCTGTGATATGCTTTTTTTCCTCTTTCTCAATGAAACTGGTACTAAATTGCCTGCTCGCACACAAGTTTCAGACCCACCAACCATTAGAAACTCCTATACATCATCAACCGGATTTTTGTGAATATTAACTATGATCAAATTACTGTGAGAGATCATATAGTTGGTTTAACTTGATTCTATTGGTTGTTTTTATTCAAGCTTGTTGTAAGACTATGTTGCAAGATCTTCTGCTACACCCTGCATTTCATCACTCCTTCTTGGTTTCTTGTCTTCTTTCTTATCACCCTTGTTCTCCTGGTCTTTACACATCCTTTAAGGCCTCGTTTGGATGTTAAGATGAGAAATCTGTGAATAATAGTGAAATGGTTTGAATTAAGATGTTTTATGTAATTTTGGGAAAGGAGAGAGAAAAAGTTGAATAAAATATTATAAAGTTAATATATTGTTAGAATATAATTTTTTTAATATTGTTTTTGTTTTGGGATTTGAAAAAGTTGAATTGTTTTTTGAGTTTTGTTTGGAAGTTTAGGAAAGTTGTAATGATTAGGTAAAATGATTAGATGAAAAAGTTAAGATTTGAAATTGAAAAGTATGTATTTACGTGGTGTTTGAATGTTGAAATGACAATATATCCTCATTATTAATGGTGGGGCATGTTGTTCAAACAAGAATCCTTATGTTTTACACCAGCCCAAAGTATGTGGGTATGGACAAGGTTGTATTGGGCCATCATGGATAACCTTCCTGAAATGATCACTCCCATGTCCAATAAAATGTGCTGGTTAGAGAGATGGTTGACTATCAGCGAGTCTATAGCCTGTGGTTTAACTAATCGACCTAATGTACAATAATCCACCCACTGTAGTACCCCCACGAACTTATTAGCTAAAGTTGGTCCCTGCTGGCAAAGGCTGTGTTTTGCAATGGAAAACTAGCAATGTTTAATAATTGTAGGCCAATCATTCTTTCCTATATCATATTTATCCTTTCCCACATGTGATATGGCTGTAAAGCGATTCATGCTTGTTCATCTGTTCTTTTGATATTATTATCCATTCCCATTCGCTTAGAACATTTTGGTTTTCTTTCTTTTTGCCTGCTGCTCTTTCATAATCTCATAGGTGACACATGCATGTGTATACGCCTTACTCAAACTGTCTGCGGTGATGTTTTCTAGTAAGGCCTGATTTCAGCATTAAGTTTGTAAGGTTCAAGCTTGTTGTTTGCATTTGGAAAGCTAGATTCAGGCCATCCTGATAATTTGCTTTAAATGGCAACAACTTCGGTTGACTATCATATCACCACATACTTAATATTAAAAAGAGGCAATAGAATTTCAATGGTTTGGTCAAAATGCGAGAAGCTTGGAAGTGATATGAGACTATTCCTTACCTTAAGTGAACTAGAAGTTTCCTTGTGTTTTGAAGGTGATGTCTCTCACAAGCATCAATATGTTTCAGGAAATCCTACCTAGGTTATCTCCACGTCTTGGAGTGGAGCTCGTCCAAAAGAAGATTGCAGCTGCTTTGAAACAATAAGAGGATTCGAAGGTCATTGAGTGATCGATACTCAAGGATGCTCTTTGTTTTTTAATATAAAGATCTTAAGTGCGAAGGATGATTCTAATACGATTTTTTTAACATTGATTTAGGGAAGTAAATTTTGAACATTAATCAAATCAGGCATTCTGTCTCTTCTGTGTAGTTGTTCTACTTCCTTTTCCACGTTTCTTTAAAGACAAATCAAGTTTCAAGGCCGAAGCTGTGCTTTGCATCATAAAGCACCATTCTCTCCTTTTTTCTTTATTTTATTTTCTGTACCAGTAAAGTCCACCATGGGTTGCAGAAAGTGTTTGATATGTATCTTCATTTTCATAAGCTTTTACGAATATGACTGATCTATGATTGCAAAAGACAAAGCAAGGCATTCCTTGTGGTTTGACTGTTCTTTTATCAGCTACTGATATGAAAATGATAGAAGAAATAAAGTAATATATGAAAATGATAGAAGAAATAAAGTAATATAAAAAATTTCCTCCGGCAATGATGGTAGTTTTATGTTACAGTCTGCTACTTTTTCTTAAAGAGAAATACTCCCGTCACAAATGGATTATACAAAAGTAATCATACAAACTAATATGGTTCATTATATTATAAAATTACTTTTATTGTAAAGTGGATCTAACAGATCACATGAAATCACGTCAGTTTATATGATTATTTTTGTATTATTCCTTTATGATTAGAGCACTCTTCTTCCTTAAAATCTCTATTTACTGACGTCGGTAGGTTACAACTAATTACTTCCTGTATGAGAAAAATATCTCCACACCTTATGAAAAAGTTATAGGTGTAGAGTGTAAGAGTAAATAGTGGCTGATCATAACACTCACATATATATATATATATATATATATATATATATATATATATATATTGACTAGCAAAAATGTGATGAATTACATGCAAATATGCATTGCAGTCACGTACCATGCACAGTTGGCTCCCATCGTTTCCCATCAATTTTTTTTTCCTTTATTTTTTAGAAAAAAAAAAAAAAGAAAGGATCAGCAAGGAAAAGTAGCTTCTCACTTTCGAATTATTTCAGTGTATCATTTGCCAAATAATTTTTTTCCAGACTTTTGAGTCTTTCTTGCTTTTATATATAGCAAGAAGATATGATATTTCCATCACTTAACCAGAATCTTGAAAAGCGATTATAAGTTATTGGACTATACCTTTGAAACTACTTTGATGATTATATTAACAAAAGAATGAATGATGTTGGACCTCTTCATCACGAATGCATCTCATGATTCTCATGATCAATATTTATGCTATATTCACTGTAAGAATAACAATTATTTGAAATGAAAATGACTATTTACAACAAGAACAGATTTATTTTTATTACAAATAACTTGACTATATGTAAGCATTATTTTTGTAGTGATATTACACATGCACCGACTCTAGAAGTAGTGTGTGTTCATATGTTGCAATATTATATAGAAATCAAGGATTAGATAAATTAATGTGGTTGATCAAATTAATCATCGGCTTCCATAAGCACCTCAATAAAATAAAAATAAAAAGAAAAATAAAGGAAAAGTTTTTCATGTAAAGTAGTTGTGCCTAGGCCTCGATCATCGCAAATGATGCTTGTGCGTCGGGCAATATCAATGATTAATTAATAAGGATATAAACCAACCCACTTAAACAACAAAAAGTGATTTCCCGAAAGAAATGCTCGAGCAATTTTGAAGAAATATTAGGAATGAGATGATAAAAAAATAATCACAATAAGTTCTCAATTTTTATCACAAGGAACATCAACCCCACCATTAAAGCAGAAATCACTCAGATAATGTAAGTCATTTTCTTCCAAAATGAAGTATCTAGAACTTCCCAATTTTTTTAGTAGAGCCAAAAAAGGCAGTTACAAAAAAGGTTAGAAATCAAAGTTGCTTTGACAAGTAAGATGGACTATGCTAATCGGATCAGTGGCAAGCACAATTCCTTCATATCAAATGTCAACTTATCAACAGTCGAAATCAATTTGCAAGCCTCTAAATACTAGTTTTAAAATTTTGATCTGGTGGGATTTCTCCAAAGAACAAAAGAAAAATTCGACTTTGAAGTCTTGGAAATGCATTTGACAACCAAAAAATTCAGGCGGACTCGATTTGAGATTAATGTAATATATGGATTTAGCTTTTTTAGCAAAAACAGGATGGAAAATAAGCCAAGCAAATCCAAGCCAGTGGCATTCACTCCTCAAGACAAAATATCTCAACGTAACAAGTTTTTGGAATGTAACATCAAATGATTCACAACTATGGAAGGGAATTCTCAAGATAAGAGAGATACTTTCAAAAGATAAGTACTATAAAATCTTTAATGGTTTATCAGCCAAATTATGGTTAGAGCCTTGGATTCCAACATTAGAAAATTTCACACTAAAGCCTCTCCACCAAATGAACGAGATTCAACCCCTTTTCAAGGTCTTTGATCTAATTATACAAAGCTCTCATTCATGGAATACCTAGAAATGCTAACTCTTTTTTAGCAAGATAGCATTACATAAATCCAAAAAAAATTCATCTCTCAAAATAACCAAAGACAAGATTTGTGATTTGGACTCCAAACCACAATGGGAAGTTTTAAGTTAAAACAACCTACCACATAGTGGCAAAAAACTCTAGCACATCAATGCAAAATCTTCCAAGCCTAATTTTGAAAAAACTTTGGCATTTGAAAATTTATGATCGCCATAAGTTACTAATTTGGAAAATCATATGGAACATACTCCCCATCAGAGCAAGACTGAGCAATGTCATTCCAAATCTAGTATAAGGAAATTGCCCATTGTGCAATGCAGAAGAAGAAACATTGATCCATTTCTTCATTGAATGTCTAGTCACTAGGATACCCTAGAATCAAAGTAGCTGGCCTTTGAACCTCGCATTACTACCTATTAACTCAATGCTAGACTAGATTCTAAAGATAATTAAGAGCTGATTTTGGAGTTAAATATCTCGGAAAAATATCCATTCTAGATTTTTGCAGTAATAATGATGGATTTTATTTGGAGACAACATAATGATATTGTCCATAATCACTCAGTTCTATCCCTGAAGAAGGCAAAAGACCAGTTGGAAAATTCTTACCAAGCTTACAAACAAGCATGGGAGGAAAAATTAAGAGTTCTTCCAAGATTAAGTTGGCTACTTCCACCTTGGAACCATTGGAGTTTTTCCTTTGATGTAATAGTGAGAGATAATTTCTCAACGTCATTAGTAGTATGCAGTGATTATGAAGGTAAGACCCTAGCAATATAGACATCAAAAATTCATTCCACAAATCCAGTCATAGATAAAGCCTCAACAGCTCTTCTAGCAACGAAGCTGGCAAAACATCTTCAAAAGAGTCCATCTAGAGGGTGATGAACAACTTGTTATAATAGTAATTGAAGATGAGGCCCCCTCACCAATGTGGCAAATAACTCCAATCATTGATGACATCCATCAAAATCTACAACCTTGAAAAGATTGGAGCGTAAACAAAATTCATCAATCACAAAATTGATTTGCATACTTTATGGAACAATGGGCAACAACCAACCTAGCCTTTGGTTGTATACCTTAAGATAATCTTCCTAGACGTATTTTGTATATTGATACTAGCAATGATCGTCCATGATGACATAATGTATTTCTATAATATTTATTGAGAAAATGATAACGATAGTTAAGAAAAAATTATAAAAAACTTACTTCTCCATGTCTCAACTATTGATATATTGAAGATTAAAAAATTTGAATTTCAAAATTTGAATTTCAAATTAAAACTGATAAAATGAGTCTTGTATATATTTTGTAAGTAAAATTGTAAGTATATATAGCTCTAATATTTATTTCCATCAATATTATGCATGCTTGATTAGGAAAAAAAAAAAACTAAAAGTGATTAGTAATATATGTTCATATGGTCAGGGCTATAAAATGAACATGAAACTCAACATGCAGCTCGAATTTAGCTCGATTAAACTCGAATTTGACTCGATTATTAAACTATACAAATTCGTATAAAGCTTGACCGGCTCAATTAATGTTCAAGAACAAACTCGTATGAAGCTTGACTTGTATATATTTATAAATATATAATACAATATATATATATATATAATATACAAAAGTTATAATGTATTATCAATTATATAGATAGACTTATAGTCCACTACATATACTATATATAAATTTATAATATTAATATATCATATAGAACTAGAAGTATGATAAATATATATTATTATATTATGAATATTATTAATATATGATGAATACAATATTAGCTATAACTTATCTCGTTCTTATCAAATATTCAAATGTCATATAAAAATTATTACTTACAAGCTATAGGCTATAAACTATATATAGTCATAACTTATAACTTCTGATTTTATCATTCTATGAAGTACTATTAAAGACTTTACAATATTACTTTTTATAAAAATAAAAAATAAAAATAAAAAATAAAAAAGACTTTACATTATTACTAGTTATTAATCTTATTACTTTATAAAAGATTAATCACTTGTAATATTGTATTCATAAGACTATAGTAATATACATATTTAGTGCTAATATCTATGATTCATAATTAATAAGCTCACACTAGTAGACTATTGGACTAGTATCTATGACTCTATTGTGTAGTGACTAGTAGTTATAGTCTAGCATTAATTCTTATATATGCATTATAACTATAAACATAAATAATAATATTATTTTATGCAAATATAAGACGGTACCAATATTTAAATATCAATGTATTAATTTTGTAGTTAACATACGGTATTAGTATAATAGTATTATAGGATATAATATAACTATAATATTATATTATGAGTAATAAATTATAATGTTTGATAAAATATAACGTTAGACAATGTGATATATGTATACAGTATAAATATATAGTTTTATACTATACAATACATATAATTTTATAATATTAGTATATAACATGTATTACATATTAATCTAGTTTTATAGTATATAACATGTATTATAGTATTTAATTTAGTAGGCTGATATAAGTCACTTAGTATAGTGAGTCTGATCTCATGTGTATGTGTTACGTGTGGAGTTATTGAAGCCCTTGGATCTTTATATCCAAATTTTGAGTCATTGATTCCGTACTGTAATGCTAGGGTTACACGATGCTCATCTCATTTCTCTTTCAGTTGTTTCACACTTCCTCACTTCTTCTCTCACAACTATCGAGAAACCCTAGCCTCCTAGGCTTACCTCTTAGCTCTTACACGATTTGCATGGAATTGATTCTTGATTCTTGAAGGCTTGTAGTTGTCAAGATTCAAGAATCTGAGGGGGTGAGAGTGATATCGGCTCTGACTGCAAGAAACCCTAGCAGATGCAGTCGGTGACCGTATTTTCGAGGAGCTGTGACTGTTATTCCAGTCTTAGAGATGGCTGTCAAGCCTCAACAAATAGGTCATTAAATGCTAGCATTTATGACTCCCAACCAGTTGAATCCCTGATTTCGTGGTTCGTGGTTCTCTAATTCATCAAATCTTCCATCTATCAGTCGATTAGCCAGGTTCTTTTCCTGTTTCTAAGCATTTGGTTGGGAACTTTGGAGATTTGGAACCACTTATCTAGTCATTGAGTGTTTTCGATGATTTTGGTTCTCTCCTAACTCTTTCTAAATTGTCGTATTGTAGATCTAAATCTAATCATTAAAGATATCTTATTCTATACGCCGAACTCCAAAGTGGTCATTGGTGTGACATAGTGCTGCCATACATCAACAATCACGACATATATGCATGCTTTTGTAAACTGTCTAACTTTGATTGATAAGTTTATGAGTTTTTTTTATTGTTAGGATTTATGAGTCCACAATAGAATATGGCCTTTTGACTCTTTTCCTATATTTGTTTGCAAATTATATTATATTATTTGTTTCAAGCTTTATATTATTCATATTAAAAATTTTGTAAAAAAGCCTTCTAAAGAAAGAACCCATAGATATGTGTTTGAAGCAAAATTTCCAGTCCACAGCGCCGTGAGTATAAGTTATTCCTCCTTCTTGATTCTATGTTTATATTTATTTACTATAGATTTTAAATTTTTCATTTGCTTCTCCGAGTTCTCTTGGATTGTTTATGTATATTGTTGAATGGAGTGTGGAGTTTGTAGTCTATTAATACAAACAATCTGGTGGAAATTTTATGTTCTTACTTCAAGTTTCTGAAGGTGTTGTGTAGCCTGTGTTTGTTCATAATGTCTGCACATAGAGCTATAAAGGTGCTATGTTTCTTGCTACGTAGCCTGAATGATGCTTTCTTTAACATGTTTTGACTGATTAATGTGATCCTATCTGGTTCTTGCTCTATGTTCTTGTTTCAAGTATGGAATGATGCTTTCTTTAACAAGTTTTGGTTGATTGATATGATTATATCTAGTTCTTGATTTATGTTCTTGCTTCAAGTATGGAATGATGTTTTCTTTAAGTTTTGATTGATTATAAATTATAATCTTATATGTTTATAAATTATAATCTTGGCTTCCGGAGGCACATTGAGCCATCAAGGCAAGGCTATATACTGAAACTGTTCAAGTCAATTATGTTTGACTTTAACATTTTTTCTTTGATTAGTATCAATTATATCAGCCTTTCTTTTGGAAGCACATCGAGCCATCAAGGCAAGATTGTAAGTTAAATATGTTTGACTTTAACATGTTTTACTTTATTAGTATCAATTGTATCAGCCTTGCTTCTGGAGGCACTTTGAGCCATCAAGGCAAGGCTGTCTTGACAAGTATTGGGTCAAATTTTTTAACTTTAATTTTTAGTTTAGTTTATTAATATAATCTAATTGGTTCTATGTTTACAAATTATTTATTTTAGCAAATAGATGATCGTATGAATGAACTTGATCCGGTGGAAGAGTATGAAAATGAAAACTCCATTAGGATTAGATTAGTTGATGATGATGGAGACACTACAAATACTGAGGTCCCTAATACAGTCACTAATGAGGGCCCAATAGAAGTGCAAACGATAACATATAAAAGAAAAAGCAGAAAGTTTTAGCAATTGTATATGGAGCCAGGTGGTGGCTTCACTGTGTCAGACTTTAACTATGATAGTAATAGGGTCCAAGAAATTGCCTCTCATATGATACTTTATCATGAATATCTATTCTCCTTTATGGAGCATGTTATAATTAATAAGTTTATGAGTGCAAACTCTCCGTATTGGAAAAAAATATCTCAGACTACTGCAAAAAAGGAATGCATGCAAATTTATGAGACTAAAAGATGAAATTAAACGCTTTTCTTACACCTGTTAAAAAAGTTCATATCACAACTAACATGTGGACTTCTTGTAAAAAACTTTTATATATGGTAGTGATATGTCATTTTATAAATACTAACTGGCATCTTCAGAGGTGCTTGTTGAACTTTTGTAGTGTGTCACCTCCATATATTAGTCTTCTTATTGCCGATACTTGACAAAAGTGTTTTCAAGAATGAGGAATTGAGAATAAAATTAGGTCAATTACTATTGACAATGCAAGTTCTAGTGTGATGTTGCCATTAAGATCTTGAAATATGATTTTAGATTGAAGAAAACATTGTTTGTTGGAGAAAAATTGTTTCTTGTACATAGGGAGATCGTTGATTATGTGAGAGATGGTATAAATATCTAGTAGTATTAGAGACTAAAACAGTTTAGTGAAATTGCAAAATAGTTGCAATTGCCCTCAAAGCAACTGATATTAGATGTGCCTACGAGATAGAACAACACATATTTAATGTTGGATGTTGCAGCTCAATTAAAAGAAGTGTTTCCCTGATATGGTGATGGAAATATCAGTTTTGAATGGGTTCCAAGTGTTTACAATTGGGGGCAAGTTGAAAATATTTTTCAACTATTTGCTATTTTTAATGAAGTAACCAATATTATATTTGGACTTGATTACTCAACAACAAACATATTTCTTTATGAAGTATGGAGAATTAATGACATCTTGGGTAAGAAGTCTAGATATAAGAATGAGTACATGAAATCCATGGTAACAAAACGAAGTGTTAAATTGAAAAATATTGTTGGGGGGGAGTGTATTCTATTGATGGCAATTGTTGTGGTGTTAGATCCTAGATTCAAGATGGTGCTGATCGAGTTTTGTTTCCCTTTAATTTATGAGACAAAAGCTTCCAAGATGTTGAGTATATCTCTCAAGTATTACATGAGTTGTATGACGAGTATATTAAGAAATACGATTTGATTATTGAGGCACAAAGAGAGCAGGAAAATGCTCGAACAAACTTATCCAGTGGTTCCTCCAATACTGGGAGAAGCATGCATAGTGGCCATTCGTTGTTTAAATATTTTATTCATATAGTGCAGCCAATCAAATTAGAACTGGACAATTATTTAGATGAGAGTATATATATATCTGTAAAGAGGATTCATATGCAAGTTTCGATGCTCTAGAATGGTGGAAACCAAATAGTTTCAAGTTTTAAACTTTGTCCAAATTAGCCCAAGATATATTGACTACACTAATTGCCACAGTTAATCAACATTCAGCATAGGTAACAAAGTTAATGACAAAGCCGAGTTTTATTGTCAACTAAAACAATACATATATTGTTGTGTGGGTCTGATTGGGTTAGAGCATCAGTAAGTGTTACATTTATTTTAATTTTAAGTTGCTATTTTATTATCTTATAGGACAATTATTTTAAAAAATGCTAACTAATTTTTTTTTTTTTTTTGTCAATAAAAGGATATTCCATCAAAAACCCAGATTCTCTTGTCATAGTCATGCTATAGTTGCAAGTAAGTGCAAATACTTGCTGTCAAGCTATAGTTTGTATGCATCTGATTTGGTTCTAACTTCTACTACCTACTAGTTCATACACTTGACATATTGTAAATTTGTATGATGTTATATTGTTAATTTTTTTATCTTTGTCCTCTGTGGCTATCTCAGTGATACTTACAAAGAAATTTTGATGATATCTCAGTGAATATCAGTATTGGCTAGGACTCTATAATATTGTATCAAGATTGTATTAATTATGTTAGACTCTGTTACTCTCAGTGAGATGTCTAGACTCTGATGCTATATTTGATGGTTTATTTTATTTATCAGATTTCTTGTATTGTGTTAGAGATATCATATTGATTGTTGAGGAAAATTAAATTTTTCATTCCTATCAAACATTCCTTGATAGTATTACTATGTTAAAAGTACTTGAGTAATCATGCAAGGGATTAAAAATTATCTTAAGTTTTCTAGTATATAAGTGTATGCAGGTTGGTTTCAAGATGGTTGAATCGGAAGACTTGCTATTTGCTAACCATTTGTAGCTCCATTCACGAAGACTGAGGATTTTATTCCACATTTTTTGTTTTAAAGTTTAATGTATCAAGTTGTATAATTTTTTGTTTTAAAGTATTTTTTGATTCAGTTATTCCATGAGGATGTCATTTAATGTACCATAGCCATAATATATTGAGATCCTGAAGCCTTGATGATGTAACTTTGTAATTTAGTGTTAACTCTTTATATTTTCATGTCTATATTTATTTATTTATAATTTATTTTTAAAATTAAAAAAAAATCACGAGCCAAGCTTCTCGAGTTTGCCTCATTAAGAGACTAAACTTCGAGCTAAGCTTGAATGAAATTTTGGGCTCGGCTTATAAACGAGTTGAGCCCAGGTTTGCTAATATCGTGAACAAGCCGAGCTCTTAGGTCACATGCTCGCTCAAATTTGACTCGAATATAACCCTACATATGGTAGGACGATGGTATGAGCTCCCACTCTCGAGGATTAGAATATAATTTCTCCTCAAAAATCATATTTTATTCAATACTAAGAAATAAAAAATAAAAATGGTGAGCAAGGTGGATTAATTGCAGTGCATATATATCGGTGAATCGATCACATATAAGTCTTCTCCAAAACAATTATATCGATGATCATTGAGTAGGCCGATTAAATCGATTAATTTAATAAAAAAACTATTTATCATACATTTTTTCACCATCCTCTCATCATCACATGATATGATATTAGATGATAGATAAATTATATAATATATATACACATGACGAGATTCACCATATATATACATACATGTATTAATAATATATATTTATATATATATGTTATAATATTATCATACTTATGATATAATTATGACATATGTATAATAGAATATTGACTTTCTTTACTATATTTAGTTTATTGTGTAAATCAATTAGTATTGTTGACTTCTTGTATTTCCATTCTTTTTCTGACCTTATATATCTATAAATAGGGGTAGATGTTATGTATTCAATAGTAAAGATATAGTCCTCAAATTCTCTCTCCCTCTTTCTCTTTTTTCCTTCTCATTTTCTATTTTATTTTATATTTTCTAACATGGTATCAAAATATCATCCTGGTTTTTGTTAGCAGGTGTGTTCCTTTACTTTGTTATTTACATAGCACACATCTAGTTTAACATATTCTTTACATGCCAGTTATATCCCTCTTTCAATTTAACTTTTCTCATATCAGATCACCAATTGACTGTACAAGTTATCATCAACATTTTGGTATTAGAGTCCCCTATTTCCTAGTGTCTCTCGTAACGTTTTTTTTTCATTCATGATAAGTCTCATATTCAATTTTTTTTCTATTATATTTTATTTTTGACATGATATTAGAGCAGGGGTCTTGATTGTTCGAACCAAAGTTTTGAATGCCGTTTCGGTGGTCATTTTAGTTAAGGCACTGAAATAAAATATTTCAGTACTGGTACTGTTTTGGGATAGTTTATATATAATAAATTAATTATATATATATTATATTTCAAAATAACATCAATGCAAGTCTTTAAAAGTTAAAAAATATATTTATAAAACTCAATAATATTTCTAAGTTCTTAATCCAACTATTTGAAAAAAATAATTATTCATCTTCATCACGAAAAGCGAAGTAGAGATTTGATTCTCAGTCCTCAAGAAAAGGGGATTAAAGAAAGTTAAGAAAATAATCTTCAGATGTAAAAATTGGAGTGAAAATTATGAAAAAATCAGAATTTTTACATTAATTGCCAAAAATAAAAAAAAAACGGCCAGTACACTGAAAACAGGTTGGTATTGACCAAAACGCATCGGTATGCCTGGTATTTGACCCGATATGAAATACATACATTTCCTGTATCGGTCACTACCTATGAACGGTAAATACCGGCCATAACAACTAGTACAGTACAAAATTTAAAATATTGATTTAAATCCTAACTTTATACACTATCTCATTTAATTAAATACCATATTGAGCCCATTTATTAAGGAGAATTTGGCTAACGCGTAAGTGAGATTGTTAAGCATATATATATATATTTATAAGAAAATGTGGATAACATATTTAAAATATAAATAATTAAATTACTTTGGACTTAAATTTTTGGAATAAGATATGCTTTCACAATATAATATACATATTGATTGCAGTACGAAGTGCATGTCTAGCGATTAGTACTATAAGAATATGGGACCTTGTAAAGGGAGCACAAATTCATATATATATATTGATTGCACTACTAAGTGCATGTCTAGCGATTAGTACGATAAGAATATGGGAACTTGTAAAGGGAGCACAAATTCATAGGTTCGATTGCAAGTGATAAAAGTGACAAAACAAGTGAATGTGTTTATTTAAAATAAATAAATAAATAAAATGAAGTGGCAGATCAGACACAGTACTACCTTTCGTCATCATGTGTCATCCCAACTCCCAACTTGAATGACAGACATAAATATTTGGTATCTTAATTAGGTTAAAATGTATGTCGTGGTACCTATGACTTATAATGTTTGATGGATCGAATATATATATATATATATATATATATATATATATATCTAGGAAATTAAATCACAAAGAAAAAAAGTAATTAAAGATACGGGAATTAATCGGCTCCAAAGATAATACTCGGGACTTACATATAGAGATGGATCTAACTTGTGTTGCTTTTGTTTATCACTTTCGTTTTACTAATTAATGGCTCCAAAGATGAAAATAATTGTCTCATGTCTTGATGCGGATAAATTGGTAATTATGGCGATTTGGGATGTTTGATAATTTGATTTGGAATATAAATTTTAAAATTTAAATATTATAAATTAAATTATAACATATAGATAATGTACGTATAGTGTAAATGACCTTCAAATAGCATTATTCAATATAATTCACGTACATTTTTCTCACTTTAACTCTTAATTAAGTTTCAAAAAATATTTGAGAGAGTCTTGATCTCAATAAATACTCATATAAGATGAGATTAATTCTTAATTACTATTATAATTATTATTTTTTGCAAGGGAGATATTCTTTTGATACTCGTGTATAAATTCTTGGCATATAATTCTCAGGCTAATAATTCTTAGGTTAATTAGAACTTTATTTTCGAACACTCTATGCGAATAAAAAAATAGAAATTCTCAGTCGACCATCAATCTTAATTCCTTGTTATTAATTAAGAGGATCATGAATATTGTACTAATTATCAACATGGCTATACATCAGTTTTAGGCTATGTTTGGATGTCAAGATCACTTCAACCCATCTCAGACCAATCATTAATGAGACTCAATATTTTTTCAACTTCTCATAAAAAGTTAAATTCATCTTAACCTACTTCATACATTCAAACATATATCTCAACATATTTACATTCAAACATATCTCAATGGGAACCACAAAATACTATTATTCACAAATCAACTCAGATCATCTGATATCATCTTTGCATCCAAACGCAGTCTTAATCTGCCATTTATATAAAGAATATTAGTGATACTAAGTCCCTCCATTTTATCCCTTAATTTTAACCATTCATGTATTTATTTATTTTTTTTTAAAAAAATGTCTTTTAATTACTGATTAAGGAAGTAACTATTAGCGTATTGATTTTTTTTTTTTTACATTTTTTTAAAAATGTTAAAAAAATATGAATAAAAAAATTAAAAAAATGAATTTTGTTTAGAGACACGCCTAACGATCACTGCTGAGCGGCACCTTACTAGCACTGTTATATATATGATCTCGTACGCTGGTCCCTTGGATCTGTTAACATCAGGAATATTGCAAGTACTATTAATCTTTGGCAAGAATGGATCGAATCTGTCAATACGGATGATCATGATCATGATCATGTATCTAATTTGTTGTTGTGAACATGATGAGTAGTACCACTACTGCTACTAGTACTAGATCATGTAAGCAAATAGCTGGTAAGAATCCAATATATATATATATGCGCGCGCGCATTTGAAAAGACATATATCGGCCCTAGCTAGCATGCAGCTGCATGGTATATATGCATCAAAAGTTGACAATTTTAATAAGTATTTGATTCTCGCAAGTATATGATTCCAGTGGACTAGAAAAAAGAAAACAAAAACAGAAGGAAAAAGACACATCTATAAAGTCCACTGTACTGAAGTCACTCCGAGCTATCCCAAAAATGAGTTTTAAGGAATAAATTCAAATTTCATCCCTAAATAATGACAAAATTCGTTTACAAAATTCAAATTTTGAACAATTAGTATTACATTTAAATGGAAAATTTAGGGATGAGAAATTCCGTCCCCAATAAAACTATCGTTCGAAACGTTTACTAAACCATTAGATCGTAGAAGAAATAAACATTCGAATGGATATTAGCTACGGTCGAACAAAAAATTGGCGGTATAAATTAATAAATTTATTAAGAAATTGACTTACCATACAAACGATTTATTTAAGTGTTTGAACGCAAAAAATTTTGTTCAAGCAATTTATATTTCATTCGATCGATGGGTTTTGATATGGAAGAAATTGTTCCAAATAATAGAAACGTTCAAACATGGATAGTAACCGTTCGATCAGTACTAATACCCGTTCGGACGATTAATATATTATTCGATTGGAAAATATGGCAGATCAATGAACAAATCTTTGATAGGAGTGGAAAATCCATTCGAAGGCATCTACAGTACATTGAACATTCGAACATGACCATAATATTTATTTATTTTGATGTCATAACAATACCTTAATTAATTATGGGTAAATATTTAATTTATATTAAAAAATAAAAATTAAAGAATATATAGAATAAAGATCAATAAATTCTCGAACGACCGACTCAGTTCCAGCTAGGCGTGTCTCCATTTGTGTCACCCAAGTCATGATCGTCAACTGAGTCGTGGCAATGCCAGGCATCTCTGTACATAAGTTAGAGATGACACTCCAGATCTCCATACTTACTACATCAATCACCTCTATTATCTGTGCACGGATCTCTGCATGCATGCATTATATCTGTAATCTCCTCATGAATAGCAGTATATGGCGCCCCTGTGTAGAGGCATCACCCATTACGCCATGATCTATCAGGTGTGCATCTCCCTGAGTCTTGACCGTCTCCATAGTGGGAACACGAGGACGAAATTTTGAGTGTCTCATGCTTTGTAATAAGGTCAAGGAGTTGATCAGTCCGATCAGCCCCCGAACACGCTCAACAACATCTGGCAGGATTCCCATCGCTAACAAAAATCGTTTCATTAGGACCCCCAAAGGGCAATATATCTATCGTAATTTAGCAGGCCTCTAATCGAATTCTAGCAAAGACATAACTCTCTAGGTCGATAGGCTCTCCAACTAGCGACGGGTATCATAAATTGTGTCTAATCTATGCCAACCTATGTCTCGTGCTACCAAGAATTAATTTATATAGTGTATGTACACACACACACACACAAGTATATACTATATATAGTATATGGTATATATATTGTCATACTATATACTGTGATATATACCATTTAGTATCATATAGTGATATCATTATCACAGTATTTATAATATTATGATATATATGATATAGTATCATATAGTGATATATGATACTATATTATCATATAGTGATATCACTACATCAAAAAATATATGAAAGTTTGCAAGTATATATTATAGAATTATTTCTGTCTTTTTTTATTTTTTAATATAGTCTTTTGTCCTTTTGTATTATAGATTTTTAATAGAGATATAGTGATTTATGTGTAGTAAGTAATATAATAATATGCAATATAAGTAAAATTAAACATTCAAGCGTTTATGCTACTTGTTCGAATGCTTATATTACTGTTCGAACACATTATAATGGGGAATTATACATTCAAACACCATCTACGGCATTGGCGCCAATGAGAAACTAGTGGCAAGATTGTTTCTCGCCAAACAACATAGAACGTGAAATCATTCAAATGGTTATTGGATTGTGTTTGAACATGAAAACACTGAAATTTACCAAGCAAGAAGAAGTTTGTGTGCACAAAATTTTCTCGTTTGAACGTAACTTTAAAAATGTTTGAAAGGAAAATAAAGAATTAGACGTCCAAGTGATGAGTTTTATCGTTGTAATAAGCATTACATTAAGTCGAATGACATCGTATTGCTACGTTTGAACTTATTACAATGACTTTTGTTGCCGAAATAAGTTTAGATCTACAGCTACCCTTAGCGCTCCCAGTAGAATTACATAAACCTCTCTTTCTCTCTCTCATTTATCCATAATTGAGATTAGAGAGAGAGAGAGAGAGAGAGAGGGGGCTTCCGATTTTCTAATAGAGAGAGAATGCGATAGAGACAGAGAAAGCTAGATATAGAGAGTGAGAGAGGAAGTGCATGAGAGAGAGAGAGAGAGAGAGTATTGTTTTTCAGAGTTAGAGATTTCGGTTCTCTTACCTTGGTATGGTTCTTGAAAATTTTCTATGACTTTATTCATGTAATATTTTGTTTTTCATTTAAGAATTTCATAATATTTCCTAAATGTGTTGTAGGAAATTAGTGATGGTGTATTGTGTTGATTTGGATTTACGTTTAAGGTCAATATTCCCATTTCACTAAACTATTGTGTTGGATTATAGTTGTATTCGAAATTAATTTGTACAACTATGGGTGATTTATATTATAAGTTATGTAGCGGTTTATTTGTATTGTTTATATTGAGAAATTCGAAATTAATTACTATATTTTTTTGTAATGCATAGGAAAATATTTTTCCCTGTATTGCATGATGAAACTGTTGGTTATTGTGGGAATAAAAGTTTAAGTTGGTGAATGTTGAGTATCTTCCCGCATCCATGTTTAACTTTGGAAACTGAGTATCAACCGTTCAAAGGATATCTCTAACCATTCGAACATGTTTGAGAGACTGTTCAAACGACATATATACATTTGAACGGTAACAGGCATTACAGATAGACAATATAAGATAGTAAGGCTTGAACCTCTTACAAAAAAATAAATTTAACAAGATGTATCATATATATTAGATTTAAAAAAAAAATGAACTAACTATTTAGAGAGGATTAATTAGAAAACAATATATTTTTTAAAAAAAAACTACATTAATATTAAAAGGGAAAAGAAGAAATTTTAAACTTTGTAATGCAATAATAAACACAATTAACAAGATAATTAATTAGGATTTTAGTTACATTTGTATTAAAAGGGAAAATAAGGAATTTAAAATTTTTTTAATGCACGAATAAACATAATTAACAACATAATTAACAATAAAATTGAAACCCACACGGCCTAGAAGCGAGTCTCTCAGTAAAAACGCTCGAACGATTTTGGCGATTCTTACTTGAGAGGTTTCTTGTCTTGTTTTAATATACAAGTTTGGATTCTAGTGCTTCTATGGTGTTTCTCTCTCCAAAAGAGAGTCTAGTTTTACTGATGTTAATTAGTTCTCTAAGGTTTGGTGAAGATTTCATAATGGTTGAAGATATTTCTCTAAGGTTTGGTGAAGATTTCATAATGGTTGAAGATATTTCAAAACGTTGGAAAACGTTGTCCCTATCTGAAAATGAGAACAATGTAGTATGTTTATCTGATCATTTGGAATCTAACAAACAATACAACACTAAGTAGTGCATGCTATTCAAACTCTTTACAGTGAAGTACTGCAACAAAGAGGCATTTTAGACGATGATGACGAATTTGTGGCGTTCAAATACTAGTTTTCAAATTTATGACTTGGCAAAGAACTTGTTCTTGGTGGCTTTCTCAAAACCAGGCAAAAAAGAACATATTGTGAACAATGGCCAATGGACGTTTGGAAACAGTTTGGTGATACTTTCTGATTATGATGGCTCACTGCAAGTTTCGAAGGTTCCGATGTCTTTTGCTTCATTTTGGATCTGAATTTATGATTTCCTATGGATGGGATGAATTCGAGGGCAGTAAGGAAAATTGCTGAAACCGTGGGATATGCAGAAGATGTTGATCTGCTTGAGTTAAGGCTTGGGTGAGGTAAATTTGTGAGGGTTCGTATTTCATTGGATATAAGCCAGCCATTGCCTTGTGGCAAAAGTGTAGCAATGGGGGTTCTGACTTCGTTTGGGTTTACTTCAAGTATGAGCGTCTTCCACAATTCTACTATTGTTGTGGGCTCCTTGACCATGGTGATCAGGATTGATTATTATGGATCCAATAGAAGGAATAATTTGATATTCAGGATTTTCCTTATGGTCCATGGCAAATGTGTGGCAATGGGGGGTTCTGAAGAATCGGTCTTATGGTGAAATGAGGCACAATTCGCACGAGGGTTCACAATTAGGTGATGGCTTGGAGAATTATGGTCATTGGAGTATGTCCTCAACGAAATCCCTGGCCAAGGGTACCAATCTCTCTTCGAAATTGCCGACGGTTACTTTTGCAGAGTAGTTTGAGAAAGCTATCCAACCGTTGAGTAACTGTCCCTCTGCAAGCATCATCAAGCTTGATGGGCCTAATCCATACACTTATGAGCCTCATTTAGGGATGGATATGCTTCCCTCAAATGAAGCCCTAGTAAAATCGAATCTGAATGGAGGTTTGTGCCCTTCGAGATTTATTTCGAAGGGAAGATCCTGACATAGTCTTCATCATGGAGACTCATTATAATACACATTGAATGGAGTGGTTGAAATACCAGTTCGACCCTGTTATTGATGAAAGATGGAGATTAACTGGGATGCATGGAAATCCTATTACTAGTCAAAGACATGAAACATGGGTTTTGATGAAATACTTGAAGAATCAATTGGGTGAAACATAGTTGTGTTTTGGAGATTTCAATGAGATTGTACATCAATATGAAAAAATGGGTGGTAGGGTAAGACTAATAAGACACATGTTGGATTTTCGATCAGCATTAGACTATTGCCATTTACGTAGCCTAGATGCAGATGAACATTTTTTCACATGGAGCAATTTAAGAGAAGGTGAAGCTATAATTCATAAGAGGTTAGATTGCTTTACAAGTAATTCTGATTGGTTGGAAAAATTCCCCACATGTAGAATTCGTAACACAGTTACTTCTGCTTCATATCACAGTTGTTTAATTTTAAACACAGTTGATATGAATTATGTTGCATATCACGCTAATCGTTTGTTTAGATTTGAGGCTATGTGGTTGGAAAAAAGGGATGTGAGGAAACAATTGAATCCACATGGAAGATATATCAGTCTGACTCTTTGATGGGTAAACTTAAGAAGTGTCAAGCTAATCTCAAAGACTGGAGTCAATCTAATTTTAGGCATGTAAGGAAAAACTTGGCAGCAAAGAGAAGGGAACTGAAAGAATTTTACTAGAGAAAGATGAACTAATATGGAGATAGTGATCTAAGGTTGGTTGGGAGCTAGAGACCAAAATACAAAATATTTTCACTTTAAAGCTTCACGGAGGAGATGTCGTAATTTGATCACTTGTCTGAAGGATGATGCTGAAGTATCTTATGGGGGACTTGCTCTGTAACACCCCGTATTTTAGTGTATTTTCACTGAAAGATTATTTTTATTAATTCAAAAATTTATTCTCTTGTTTTTAATATATCGGTTATTTTTAGATGTTTTATTTTATGATCTTTAAATTGTGAAAAAATTAATTTGCGATGTTTCCTTAATATTCATTATTGTTATGCATTTAAATTGTTCTTCTTTTAAATTAATTTAGTGTTGGATTTAATTATTTTATTTGCATTGTATCATTACGTTTAAATTATTTTAATTGACTTGCGGTTTTAAAATCTTTTCCGTTGGATCATTTTTATGACCCAAAATGTGGGGATTGGACCTCATTTCTTTCCCTTCATTTTTCTTTTTCCCTTTTTCTTTTGTTTCCTTTCTTTTTTTTCTTTTCCTTCCCCCAGTTCCCCCCCCCCCGCGCGACACCTTCTCCCCTCCTCTCCCGTGTGCTTCTCTCCTTCCACCCAACCCACCTCCGTCGCGCCGCCGTGCGCGACACCGCCTCTCCCATCAGCTTCCTCACTGGCCGGCGACCACCCCCCCTCTATTTCCAGCTCCTCCATTGCCGCCGTTAGCCTCCACGCACCACTCCAAGCCGCGGCGCATGTTGAGCTCCAACGCCGCCGCCGCGCCACCTCCGGCCACCATCTCTTCACCACTTCATCCTCGACCTCCTAGCAACCCAATGGACCCAACCCCAGCTCCGATCCGCCACCAGTGAAGCACATTCAACTCCATCTCCGATTTCAACTTTTTGGCCTTAAAACCACCCTTTGCGCTGCCACCCACGGCAAACCACCACCACCATTGGCTTCACCGACCTCTCTAGGCTCTACCCTATCGATTTCGGGTCTTAGTTTGTCCCCATTCAAAAGTGGGTATTTGAGACCCACGGCCACAGTGTATTTTACACTGTTACGTTGTTGTGTCGCCACCTTTTGCACCACCGTGATCCTTCAGAAATTATAATATAGCACTATAAGTATTTTTCCAAAAAACTTTTGTGATTTAAATGTATTTTTACACTAACATATTATTGTGATCTGGTTGAACATGCCGGACTGAGTCCGAGGAGTTCGGGGGTCGGATGAATTATGGACGGAGTTGTGTGTTTGGTTGGTATTGTGAATTGTTGGTTGTTGTGGTGTTGTTTCATGTATATGGCATATTTGCATGCATGTTCATGTTTGTAAATGAAAACTGGGTTTTCACATGATTGCATACATGTTCATGTGTTTATCTGAAAATTAGATTTTCATGTGAAATGATTTGAGTGTGTTTGAAACAACTGGATTGACTAGTTTGAGAAAAAGGAAAAGAGACTGTAGGGACGGTGGTAAGCAGGGATAGTGGTAAAGTCCCGCCTGTGATTCTCGCCTACGGTGCACGCGGTAGGGATGGTGGTAAGCAGGGATGGTGGTTGTGTCCCGCCTACGGTGCACGCGCTAGAGATGGTGGTATAGTCCCGCCTGTGATTCCCACCTACAGTGCTCTGATAAGTATTCCTTGTGTGTGATAAGTATTCATTGTGTGGAAAGGAACTGTAGGGGATGGTGGTAAGCAGGGATGGTGGTAGAGACCCGCCTGTGATTCCCGCCTACGATGCACGCGATAGGGATGGTGGTAAGCAGGGATGGTGGTTGTGTCCCGCCTGTGATTCCCGCCTACGGTGCACGCGATAGGGATGGTGGTAAGCAGGGACGGTGGTAGAGTCCCGCCTGTGATTCCCGCCTACAGTGTCTGATAAATGATTTATTTTTGTGTGAATCATTTTCTGAGAAAATGACAGACTATGTTTTTGGGCCAAAACGAGATGTTTGGCGTGTGTTGGAAATAGTCATTTTTCTAGGAAAAATGGTATTTTATGGTTAAGTGTATTTTGTCATATGAATGCATGTTGGTTGCATTAATATGTTTTTATCCTGAGAGTTGTTTGGTTTATACTTACCTGCGGTACCATTTTTGGTAACGCAGATTTCGATGCAGATGAGGCTGAGGGTGAACCTGTGGATTTGGCTCTGCCCGAGGAGTGATCTGGGATTACTCGTCTTGTTTTGAGACTTGTAAAATATTTATTTTTGGATGACTGTATAATTTTTAAACCTTTTTACTGATTCTTTAAATTGTATTAACAATTCTGGTACTTAGTTGTATTAATTATCCACTGCGTTGTTTTTGTACACCGTTGCATGTACACACACTTGGCACTATCGTTGGAATGTGTGACCCTGTTGTCATCATCCCGGTGTCTCGATTCCCGTGTCTCCTTACATGGGGGTCGTGGGCACCACATGCTCTATGTAATATGATCACTTCCTATTTTCAGAATCTGTTTACATCCACTAACCCATCTGAAATTGGTTTTGCTTTGAGTTTCATACAGCCACGCCTATCAACTTCTATGAATGGGGATTTGATGTGATCTTTTAATGAAGTGGAGATTAGAGAGGTAATGTTTCAGATGCATGCACAAAAGGTTCCGGGTCTGGATGGTATGCCTGCACTATTTTTCAAAAATATTGGCATTTGGTTGGGAGATCCATAGTGGATACTATGTTAAATGTTTTAAGTTCAGGAGTTATGCCTACTGAATTTAATAGTACATATATTGTGTTAACTTCGAAGAAAAAAATAGCCTCTATATATAAAGGATTATAGACCCATTAGCTTATGCAATGTGGTTTATAAAATCATAGCTAAGGTACTAGCTAATAGGAGGCAATCTAAGATTACGGAGATGAGGCTCCCGAATGGTTTAACGCTAAAGTCCCCGCAAGAAATTCATGATGGTGCGGTGCATTATTTTCGGGGGCAGTCGTCTCGAGTAGTACTTCCGGAGCTGAGTGATTATGTTTCTACTGTGATTTCGGATGATGATAATCTAAGACTATGTTCGGTTCCTACAGAAGAGAAGGTGAAACAAGCAGTGTTCAGCATTCCTATTGAGAGTAGTCCAGGGCCTGATGGTTTTGGGTCGGGTTTTTATAGAGCATGTTGGGATATTGTTAGTTTGGAGGTGGTGGAGGCGGTTCAAGAATTTTTTCGAGGGATTCCTCTTCCCAGATTCTACACTGCTTCTTTTGTAGTACTTATTCCAAAAATGGATCAGCCGACCGGATTTGATAAGTTTCGGCCTATTAGCTTATGTTCCATCTTCTACAAAATCTGCACTAAGGTTTTGGTGGCGAGGCTTGCTCCTTTATTATCCTCTTTGATCTCTTCTTAGCAATGTGCGTTTATTCCAAGTAGGAGTATCTTTGATACTATCAGTCTTACACAGGAGATGGTGCAATCGCTTAATAAAAAGGCGATGGGGGGGTAATATTATTTTGAAACTGGATATGGCTAAGGCTTATGATAGGGTGGAATGAGATTTTCTTTTACATGTTTTGATAGCCTTTGGTTTTTCTTCCTCTGTTAGTGGTTTGATCAGGAATTGCATTGCTTCGCCTTGGTATTCGATTATGATGAATGGTACGAGTCGAGGTTTTTTTCAAGGAAGTCGAGGATTGCGACAGGGTGATCCATTATCACCATATCTTTTTATCATCATGGAAGAAGTGCTCTCTCGCTTATTAAAGAAAAATTTTTTATGTGGCAATATTAAAAATTTTTCTCATCCAAGAGGTGCGCCTCTTGTTTCTCATCTTCTTTATACTGATGATGTAGTGATTTTTGCTAATGGAGGAAAGCGTTCTTTGAAAGAATTGATGAAGGTTATTGAGACTTATGAGTCTTGGTCTGGGCAGCGGGTAAGTAAAGAAAAATCAGCCATCTACTTTGTAAAAAATGCTACTGCAGGGAGGAAGAGGGAGGTGCTTAATATCACGGGATTTAGTGAAGGTATTTTTCCATTTACTTATCTTGGTGCACCTATTATTAATGGGCGTCTTATGAAGTTACATTTAGAGCCTATTTTTAACCGGGTGAGGAAGAAACTTGGGGGATGGAAATTAAAATGTCTTTCGGCTGGGGGAAAGTTGATTTTGTTGAAGCATGTGTTAGCAAGTATGCCGATCCATATTATGTCTATTCTTCAATTGCCAAAAGGAGTATTGAAAAATCTGAATAAACTTTTGAGTTCATTTTTTTGGGGGGAAAAAGATGGAAAGGAAAAGAAGAAATGGGTTGCTTGGAAGTTGATGTGTAAGCCAACTGGTGAGGGGGGAATTGGGATTCGGGAATTTGATGAGGTACAAACTTCTCTTCATATGAAATTTGCTTGGAAGGTTTTGACTGGGGAGGATCTATGGGCAAAATTTTTTCGGGCTAAATATATTGGGGATAAACATGTATCTTTATTAGATCCTAAAAAAGGCTCAAGGTTTTGGAAGATGGTGGTAAAATGTATCCCGGAGGTTTTGGATAATTCCAAATGGAGGGTGCGGGATGGTAATATTTCTTTTTGGTGGGATAAATGGTTGAGTGAAGGCCCTCTTGCTAATTCTTATCCTGTAATTGATGTGCCAAGACTGATGGTGGCTGATTTAAAAGTTGCTAATGGCTGGGATTTTGACTTGTTAGAGAGGCTAGTGGGAGTACAAAAAGCGGAGGAGATTGGCAGCTTATTGGGTGCTCATAAATCTGGTCAAGATATATTGGTTTGGCTTCATAATAAAAATGGACTATTTTCCACCAAAAGTGCTTGGCAATGTGTGAGGGTCACGGCACCAGCAGTACCTTGGGCTAAATGGGTGTGGCATGAAGCTATACCAAAAAAAATTTCCATTCTTATGTGGAAGGCTTTTCATAATGGTTTAAGTGTGGATGATAGATTGAGAAGAGTTGGTATTCCTATTACTTCTAAATGTAATTGTTGTTTGCAGGGAAGATATGAGGATTTGAATCATGTCTTTGCTGAAGGTGACATTGCTGCTGGGATTTGAAAGAGGTTTTCGAATATTTTGGGTGTCCCTTACGACCCAAATAAACGTTGGTTTGAGTTGGTGCTTCTTTGGTTTGACTTGCGTCTAATAAGTCCCAGGTGGGTTGTATTTTGGGTTTTCTTCCTTCTCTTATTATTTGAAAGTTGTGGCATCGTAGATGTACGGCAAGGATGGAAGACAAATGTTTTTCAGTGGAAGTGCTTTGGAGGTCTATTTGTATCTGGTTAAGTAAAATGCTAAGTAGCATGTCTAGTTTTACAAAGATGGCTTTTGCTGATGAGGAAAGGTTGAAAGAATTGAACATTCCACTTAGCCAAATCAAATTGAGGCCGGTTAAAGTGGTTTATTGGGTGAAGCCCTCATGTGATAGATTCAAATTAAATATTGATGGAAGTAGCCTTGGTAACCCGGGGAGATTAGATGCAGGAGGAGTAATTCGGGATTTTAAGGGTGATATGGTGCTTTCTTTTTCATGTTATCTTGGGGAGGGATCCAATAATCTTGCCGAGTTGAAGGCATTATTAATTGGGTTAAAATATTGCCGTTCTTTGGGATTGTGTCATATGGATCTTGAATCTGATTCTTTGGTTTGTGTATCTTGGGTTCAGAAGAAGCGCTGTGGTGTGTGGTATTTAGAAGATTTTTGAGAGGAGGTTATGGGTTTGTTTGAAGGTGGAGATTATGGCATAACTCATATTTATCGAGAAGGAAATGCACCGGCGGATTATTTAGCAAAAATGGGAGCTCAAGGTTTGACTTATGTTTGGCGTTCTTTGTTGAGAGTTCCAAAGTATTTGAAAGGATTGCTTCGCACGGATAAATTGTCATTACCTTATCTGAGAGGTCTTTGAATCGTTGGGCTTTTATATCATTGTTGATTTTTAGTTTTATTTTGGGGAGTTTTGGGTATTTTTGTGGCATATTGCTTGTTATGTATTTTTTTCCGATATGCTTGTTTTGTTTTCATGGTATTCCTCCGCCACAAGTGAGGGTTTTTATTATTAATAAATTTGGGAAGGGGTCACTCTTAAACATGTGGCCTTAACTCTTTAAAACAAAAAAAAAAAAAAAAAAAAAGGTACTAGCTAATAGGCTGGAGATTATTTTACCGAGTGTTATCTCACAATCACAATGTACTTTTAGGGCATCTTATTACAAATAATGTTATGGTAACCTATGAAACAGTGACTGCAATTCAAAGAAGGAAAAATGGTAGAAAGGATTGCATGTCTATCAAATTAGATATGAGTAAAGCATATGACCGGGTAGAGTGGAGTTTTTTGGAGAAAATATTGTTTAAACTGGGTTTTAATGGCTCTTTTATTCGTCTTATCATGATGTACATAACTACAGTCTCATATCAAGTTTTAATCAATGGGGCTCCTTCGAATTCAATTAAACCGACATGGGGACTTCGACAAGGTTGCCCTTTATCCCCTTGCCTATTTGTTATTTGTGCTAAAGCTCTATCTACTACGTTACAAAAGGCTGAAATGGAAAATTTGGTGAAGGGAGTAAGTGTTTGTAATAAAGCTCCATGGATAAGCCACTTATTCTTTGCTAATGATAGCATCATCTTTTGTCGGGCTTCTATTATTGAGAATATGCACATTCAGAATATCTTGTCTATCTATGGTGCTGCCTCAGGACAACAATTGAATCTGCATAAAACAAAATTTCTTTCCAGTCGAAATACGAATGAGACAATTATGAATGATATCAAGCAATTGTGGGGTGCTCAGGCTACTCACCATCATGTTAAGTATCTTGGATTGCCTTCTTTTGTTGGTAAATCAAAGGTTCACATCTTCCAGGATATTAAGGACAAGATCTGGACAAAACTACGAGGATGGAAAGAGAAGTTATTATCTCAAGCTGAATGTGAAGTCTTAATTAAGGCTGTTGTGCAGGCTATTCCCAACTATAACATGAGTTACTTCAAATTACCAAAAGGATTCTGTAGAGAAATTGAGGAATTAATTGCAAGATTCTGGTGGGGGCAATGAGATAATAAAAGAAAGATCTATTAGGTTAGTTGGCTGCAGTTGTGCCATTCAAAGTTTTATTGTGGTATGGGATTTCGTGATCTAGAGGCATTTAATTTGGCTCTATTGTCCAAGCAAGGATGACGACTGCAAGTTTATCAAAATTCTCTTTCTTATGATGTCTTTAAGGCTAAATATTTTCCACACTCTAACTTTGTATCTTCTCATTTGGGTTCTAACCCATCTTATGTGTGGCGTAGCATTTGTGAAGCCAAATTTGTTGTGCAATTTGGATGCTTATGGCACATAGGGAGAGGTGACCAGATTCGTATATGGGCTGATAATTGGTTGCCGAACTCCCCAACCAGGAAAGTTATTACTGGGTGCAATTTATTACCAGAGAATGCATGTGTCTTTGAATTGTTGGATCAGTCACAACCAGACAGGTGGAACACGAATTTAGTGAAGAATGTATTTATCCCTCTTGAGGCCTCAGAAATCCTTGTTATTCCTTTATTCTCCCATTGGAATTCTGATAAATTAGTATGGGGCTATACACATAATGGAAATTTTAGTGTGAAGTCAGCATATCATTTAGTAATGCAATCTAGAAAGGGGCATGAGGTTGGTACTAGTCTATCTGATTCCTCGCAAAGATTATTTTGGAAGGTTGTATGGAAGATGCAAGTACCAAACAAAGTTAAGAATTTTTTTATGGAGGGCTTGCAATGATAGCTTACCCACAAAGAGTCCTCTTTCCCATCGTCATGTCATAAATTCCAGTATGTGTGATTTTTGTCAAGAGGTTGTTGAAGATACTCTCCAGATCTTGTGTCATTGCAAAGGTATTTCTCAAATCTAAGCAAAATATTTTGATAGAGATATAATTAAATGGGGGTTACATGCTCGTTTGATAACAAGGATCCCAAAATTCTAAATTAGTTTAAGATTCTTGCCTGGAGCGCATGGAAGTTCAAGAATTTGAAAATTTTTCAGCAAAGTGATTTATCTCCTCTTGGTGTAGTTGGGAACTATTTTTCTTATGTAGAAAATTATCAAATGATTCGTAGTCATCAGCAAGTTAATAAGCAACCATTTACATTTGCTTGGAAACCTCCACCAGTGGGAAAATGGAAGCTGAATTTTGATGGGGCTGTCTTCACTCATCGGGGGTAGGAGCTATCTTGCAAGATGATTTTGGAAGTATCATTATGGAAATTTCGAGAAAGGAAGTAGGTACTTATATGGTGGAGGAGAAAGAGGCTCTTGTTGCTTTTAGAGATTACAAATTATCCTCCACATGGGAATGCCTCATGTGATCCTTGAAGGAGATTCACTAACTGTTGCGGAAGCTATTAGATCAAGTTGTGAAGAAGAAAGCAGTTATAGCCTTCTGATAAGAGAGATTCAAGCTTTGTTATCACACTTCCATTCATTTGATGTTTTTCATGTTGCTAGGCAAGGAAATGAGGCAACACATCGATTGGCTAGAAATGTACGATGGGTGAATGATACTATTCAATGGTGGCACAATCCACCGGATTTTATTCTAAATAGTTTGGAAATTGATGCTGAAAGCCTTTTTGTTATGTCAAATATTTAGTTATGTACGATTCTAGTGGACAAGATTGTTCTTTGTATTTGGTTATTGTTATTGAATGAAGCAATCTTTATGCCTAAAAAAAACAACATAATTATTTAGGATTTTAGTAATACTTAAAAAAATACATTTATATTAAAAGGGGAAAAAACAAAATTAAAACTTAGAAACATATATGTTAGATTCAAGAGGAAGGAAATTTGCTTCACATCTCCACCCATACCTAGCTTTTCGACTGACTTACCACTGGAGATTAACTCTCCAGAACAATTTAAAATATTAATAATAATTTTGTTTCAATTAAGGTGAATCATACATATTACATATTTTATAACTTCATTTTCTTTGTTTCTACTATAAATAAGATTTTCTTTAGAGCTAATCGTACAATCTTGTTGAGGTCGAGGTATTACTAGAGGCGCCACATTGGAAAAATATCGTAAATTGGATAAGATTAAGGGTAACATTCTTAAAAAACGTACTGGAGTTGAAGGAGAACCAACAGCTTGGCTTGTTTTGCATGTGGGTACTCTTACGCGAACTTATGCACATTTGGCTGTGAGTTCATGACATAAAGTCCCCCAAGATGTCAAAGACCTTATCAAGAAGCGTTATTTGATAATGTTTAATTAATTTCTCAAGTTATTTAATGTTTAGGCAAAATATAGAATATGCAAATGATTTTTTTGTATATATATTTTTTCAATGATGACTTCGAGCTAAATTTTGACCGAAAAGAATAGCGTAAAATTGCTGATTAGCTTATGTTTAATGCATTCTATAAATATAAGACGAGATGTCATGAGCATTACGATAAGTTCGAGAACAAGGACGAGGCATGCCAACATCCTCTTCAAGATGTCCAACCTTTCGATTGGAAAAAGTTTTGTGACATGTTTGAGAATCCTGCATATAAGATAAATGACTTATTTTAAGTGTCATATTTTATAATTTTTTCTTGCTAAGTACATGTTTGGGATTGTGGTGGAAAATATAACTTATACCTTTAGGGCTTTTTTCTTATAGCTTAACTAATAAGTTCTACTATTAAAAAGTTGTTTACTGTTTTACAATCATATGTTTAAAATACTTTTAAATATGTTACATTTATTTGGAAACAAATTAAAAAAATATATGTTTTCTAATGTAGAAAAGACGATCATTTGGTTTTAAAAAAGTTATGACAATATCCATAAAAGTTTAAAAGTTGTGATTATCTTAAAGTTGTATGGAGATTTTTGCCCATTGCAATATTTTTAAAATTTGAATTACGTTCCACATTATCCAGAAAAACACGTTTGAGGAAAATCACACGTAGCAAAATGATATTTTTTCTCAAACATACTTTTTAACTTATTTGAGATTAAAAACATATTTTAATATGTAACACCCAAACAACTTAACTTTTACATTAAATAGATTTTAGAGCTATTTAAGCTCTTTTTAAGACTCCGAACGCAAGCCCTAATATGTACAACTTTTATGCAGGAGTAAAGTTTTATGAACAAAGCAAATAGATCAGATTTGAAAATTCATCATCATGCAACCTCAAGGTCTTTCTATCGTCTCTCTAAGAAACTGGCAATCTTATTTTATATAATGGATTGAAGAAGTTTGTTGTTTGTCGTATTATTTTATGTTTTAATTAAACATATTTGTGGTAATATTAATTCTTTCTCTTTTGCTTAGGAAAAAATGGTTGTCCTGCGTACTGAATCTACATCCGATCAAGAATTCTCAACAAGTGATGTTAACATTTTTACAAAAGTTTAGGGTCCACATCAAAATATTTGAGAGGTTTGGATCGTTGCATCAACCCTTCTAACTCGTCCTCATTATCCAATAATGTCTTCAACACTTCTAGAACTTAGAGGAAGCGAGGTCTGAGATCAAGGAATTGAGGACAAAGCAGCATGAGTTAGAGGCTCAACTGACACAACAAGCAAACATGAGGATTCGATTGAAACAACAATATGAGTTCAGGAGAGAGATGCGACTCCAAATGGCTTATGCAACAATCTAGGCTTCCAACCAACTGATCTTATAAATATTTGACAAATATTTTTGTATGATAAACACTGTTAACTCGCATCAGTTTGCACTTATGAGACTACTTTTTATGTTTATTGAACAAATTCTAATGTATTTTTAAGATATTAAGTATGTGTATTTGGTTTTTCATTATTGGGTAAAAATAAATTCGTACGGTTCAAATGCCAAACAACGCTTCAAACATGAAGTCAGTCTAACTATTTTAACAAGGTCAGAGAACATTCGAAAGTAATTTATAGTCAGCATTTGAACAGCAATCGGACATAATAAACTCCCCATTTGAAAGTAATAGCCGTTCGAATGGTTTCTAACCACATCGAACATTACATCTACATTTGAAGGCTATATCGAATGTTCGAATATCTTGTACTAGTAATACGTTTGAACATATAGTAATTCAATCGAACACGCAACAGAATGCATTCAAACATAGTATATGGTTCAAACATAGTGTATGGTTGAACAGTAAATGCGACGGGAGATTCTGCCCCTGACAAGGGCTGCCTCATTAAATGCAACAACATGACCTCTTAAGCAAAGTGTGGGAATCCCAAAATTGGGAGATATAAAAGTCAAGCCGAAGGTAAAGAAGAGGTAAGCTCTAAGACTCATATTGAGAACTAACTCCCTGAGCTCTCCTTCTTTCTCTCTAACGAACCACTAACTTAGGCATTGGAGATGTCCTGGACACAACGAATCCTTAATTTTCTTCTTTTATAGGTCAACTAAAGTCGTGGTGCGGAACACGTCCTCAACACACTGCATGCATAATCACAACCCCAAGCAGATCATGGTCAGTCAATATATAACAGGACAACTCTAGACGATTGTAGCTAATTAAACTGTATGATAAGAAAATTCTTAACAAATTAGCCTGAACATCTATTGTATCATCATTTGTATATATCATTGCCAAGATTAGAGGTAGGCAGAGGGGCTCCGCCACCCCGCTCACCCCGTTCGGCCCTCATCGGGCTAACTATAAATATATATATATATATATAACTAATTAAAAGTATAAAACGACATCGTTTTGGAAAAAAAAATCTTAAAATGATGTCGTTTTATACTTACGAATAAGTAGTATATATAAGTCAAAACCCTAAAATCTAATTCACCTATTCTCTCTTCTCTTTCTCCCTCCGTCGTTCTCTCCTCTTCTTCTTCTCCTCCTCCTCGGATCCTCTACTCTCATTCTTGAAGTGCGGCCGTAGTTCTTCGCTCAGAACCATAGCCACATTGTGATCTTGCAGTGGCCATGATTTTCTTACCGTGTGTTTAATTGTTTGTACTTTGTAATTTCTTGGATTTGTTTTGGATGATAGATCCATCGATTCTAGGGATGCATCTATAGATTTGTTATTGTTTTTCGATTGTTTTGATTTTTTTTTTTTTTTTACTTTTTCTGATTGTATTTCACTGGGGTGGCGGGCGGCCATCTCGTAGCATCCGGACTGGGGCACCCGCCCACTGGGGCCGATGTCGAGGTCAAGGGGCCCAAACTATCCCTCACGCCCATTCAGGGGTGGGGGCGGGACCGCGACATCCCCATCCAGGAGCATGCGGACGGGGGTGTAGGTAGCACCCCTAGTTTGTTATGAGTCCATGATATATATCAATTTCATTTGGTTGGGATATTGAAGACGATGATGATGGAATATGACTTGGACACCATTTTAATTATATATATCTTAACTTAAGAGAAATAAAATTACTTACTTATTTGAGCCTAGTATATTATAATTAATGGACGAAAAATATTAATGTATTGTAATATGAATTGAACTCGTGAAAGTTTACCAGTTTTGTATTAATTAATATTGACCGAACTAGGTTTCATGCATGCATGGCGGCTAATTAATTAGGATTGTAATCACGTTCACTGAATTAATCTACCGCCGGCCGGCATAGACCAAATTCAAACCCAAATTAGATTTTGCATGTTCTGGCATATATTTACAATAAGATTAGAAAATTGTAATTCTTATTTGGTATGCATTCAATAATATGTTGATATGGATCAAGCGTTTTACATGATTAGCAGTTTTAAAAAATGATTGGTGTTTTAGTTTTTTTCTAAAATTGAATGGATCTCACAACATGCAAGTAGACAACACACCGACATACACGTAACTAAAATCTTTTTATATTATTATAAATTAGAGTAATGTTATACTCCATACTCTCATTTTATTTTCATCTCACCATGTAATTAGATGTGGCATATTTATCATCATTAGATGATAGGAAAATTCTATACATCACACTCTCATCCCACTCTTATCCTATTATGTAAGATGTAAGATATTTATCACCATTGGATGATCCTTCATTAGATATTTTTTATCATCCAATAATGATAAATGTGCCACTTGTTACATGGTGTGATGAAAATAGGATATGAGTATAGAGTATAGCATTACTCTCATCATCATTAGATAATAAAGAATCATCCAATAAAAGTTCATCCAATGGTAATAAATATGTTACATCTTGCATAGTGTGATGAGAGTGGGATGATAGTGCTGTGGTGTATAGAATTTTTCAATTAATTAATTTGAGCCATAACTCATCACCACACACACACACACACACACATATATATATATATATACATATATATATGTGTATATATATATATACACGTCCAATATTATACCATCATGTACAGGGAACCAAAAACAATTGTCTATTTATGAATCCTCACTTAGCTACGCTAGCAGTACCGACGCTTGATATGATATTTCCGTGTCTAGTACTGCATCTCATTCTCTACAAGGTGGGATTCGAACAACTTGATGCATTTCTCGTTGGAATCCAAGCATGAAAGCACCACCTTCGATTCTCCTAAACTATTATGTTTTCACCACAATATATACTAGGTTATTGTAATCTCTGGATTGCTTGAGATTATAGATCGAATAAAGCTACTTAGTAGCTAGAAATTAAGTTCTTATTCTTTTTATTAATTGACAAGTCGTTCTAATTATAAAATTGACTAGTCTTTTCAAGATATCTACAATAGTTAGGGATTATATATACATACATGCCGCATGCATACATACACATGTATACATGTATGGAAGTCAAGCATACCATAAGTACTTAATTAAGTGTTAATTATAATATATAATAGAAAAACATGGAGATAAAAAGATAGATAAATTGGATCATCATTCCATTAGCAATTCGGATTAGTTTATAATTATAATAATTAAGCTGAGTAGTTAATTAACGAATGTTTAGAAAATGCTTGGTTTGTGGGATTATTAATGTTTTTTTTTTTTTTTTTTTCCCCTTTTGTAGTAGCTAGCTAATTGAAAGTCAAGAAAAGAGCGTGACAGACATGAAGACAGTATTAGTAGTACTTAATCTGATATTGTTTTTAGATGGCTGCCTAGACAGTACTACATGAATGTAGTACGTAGTTGAAGTTCATGAACATGCATATATATATATATATATATATATATATATATATAAGCTGATCTTATTTTTCTCTTCTTTTGGATGATGAGTACTATAAGTTGGAAAATTAAGCCATGTCATCATCATGAACATCCCCAAGTGAATTTGAGGTCAAGTACTATTGATTAATCCCCAATTAGTGAGTGGTTCGTCGAGCGCAACTCAAAGCCAATATATATATATATATATATATATATGATTATTTTATAGAAATTAAATATTAATGGTGCATCGATCCTGTCCATATTAATCTTCGCATGCATGCAGCTAGCATGCCTAGCTACTACCGCAAAACGTACATCACACATGCAACCTCACATGCATGATCACGATAAAGCACTCAACCTATTTTCTAGTATTTGGTGGCCACTGAATCGAATCCCGGCCCGCCCACTTCCCATATAAAAAATATATATAAGAAATAAGATGAGTAAAAATTATTATCATAGAGATCTACGTACGTATACAGTACTCTTCCCTCATGATCATCGATCTCTTTATATTAACTCGATTTATTTTATTTACAGTGATTCCACGAATAATAGAGGAATATTATCATTCCCATATAGATTTCTTAAAATTAAACATGACTTTCTACAATTCAAAATAAAAATAGACATATCATGAAATCATCATTTGCTCCAAAAACCTAGCTAGTAAGTTGAAGGTATCAAGAGGTAGAGTTAATTATTTATATTATATATATGCTTAACATTTTCCACCATGTGTGAGTCAAACTCTCCATCAATGAGTGGGCTCAACACGTGAAATATTTAATTAAATTGAGTAAAGTGTAGAGTCCTAGTTCGAACTCAATACATTTACTTTGATACAATGTGAAATCAGTACTATTTGTCCCAAAAAATTAATTAATAAGAGCAGATAGATTTAATTATTTATATTATATTCTTAACAACAATCATCATTTAATATTTTGAAATCCTTTATATTTTGTATCCATCTCTCTTAGAAAATATTTGAGACAGAAATTTGTAGGAAATCATCATCCATAATATTCATTCTAAATTTTATCATTTTCAGATACACTAATTGATATGTTATAATTTAAAGTAATTTTCCATTAAAGTGGTTAATTAACGTATTAAATCACTTAATTAAAAGTATTCCACGTCATTTGATATGATTGAAGACGACAAAATTAAAGATGAGAATGGTATTGATCCTTAGAATTATATGTGATGCTGGTTTTGTACAACAAAAGGAGGAAAGAAAGAAAAATATTCGACGAATGTAGTTAATGGATAAGGGAATTATCTGAGAGATAGGAAATGCCTTGGAAAGGTATTGGAGCTGTGAATAATGGCCGGAGTCCTGTCTTTATTTTTACTTTGTCATGTCTATATAAGCAGGCTCTCTCATTTTGTTGCTGACAGAGATATATAGATCAGAGAGAAGCGATTGAGAGAGTGTGTGTGTGTATCAGACTTCAAAGAGATGGAAGACAAAAGGGCTGCGGGTGCCATGTCTTGCCGAGCACTAAGAAAGGCGAAACCTTACTTGGCCATGGTCTCCTTGCAGTTTGGATTTGCAGGAATGTACATCGTCTCCATGGTCTCTTTGAAGCGAGGCTTGAGTCACTACGTCCTTGCAACTTACCGTCACGTAGTTGCCACGATATTGATTGCTCCCTTTGCAGTTGTTTTTGAAAGGTACTCTCTGATCTCTCTCTCTCTCTCTCTCTCTCTCTCTCTCTCTCTCTCTCTCTCTCTCTCTCTCTCTCTCACTCTCACTATACACCCGCACGCACGCACTTTTGCGGTGCATCATCATCTTCCTCTGCAATATGTTGCTATATATAGAAATATAACCAATTAATTATATATGTTGTTTTCTTCTTTTTTTTATAGGAAAATACGACCAAAAATGACTCTGCCGACCTTCCTAAGAATTGTGGCGCTCGGTTTCTTGGAGTAATGCTCTAAACACCTTGTTTATATATATATATATATATATATATATATATGCATAAATGCTTCTACATGCATGTCTTTGAGTATCTGTGATCGATAAAACGTACTATACATGCTTAGTTTTTTGCCAAGTGATCGTACTAATTAGATTAACGCATATTCTTATTTTCTTATAAAGAATGAATATAAAAAAACTAACTTTTAATTGTTGCGAACACCAACTGGAATCTTGATCGGATTAGCTAGAGATCGACCTTACACCATTATATATATATGATCTTCACTGATTACTGGCGACTGAACAATATTCTTTTATCTTACTCATGTAGGGAGGCCAAGAGAAAAATATAGGGAGTGAAGTGCAGATCATATATATAATTAATCTTAGTTTATGTTTTCTTCTTTTTTTTTCCTAGCTCCCTTCTTTATTTCTTTCCTTTTTGCCTTAAATATTGTTTTATTTAGAGAGAGATTCTGCCATTTCAAAGGCATGACATCACTTAACAATCGTAGCACTCTGCATGAACTGATGCGCGCGCGCACGCATAAAAAAAGAGTGATATTTTGCAAATACGGCCAGTTGCTCAACAGAACGTAATATATAGTTACAACTTCCATTTCTATGGGACGTTTGATTCTTTTTTTGGCAATGCAAGTCAACTGTTAGCCAGAAAACTAAGAGCCAGCAAAACATTTAAAGGCCTAGCCATTAATATTAATGCTGATATATATATGCCAATCTTTATAACCATGCAGGCCGGTGCTCGATCAGAACTTCTATTATCAGGGAATGAAGATCACCTCAGCAGCATTTGCATCTGCCGCTATCAATATGCTCCCCGCCATAGCCTTCATAATGGCGATCATGTTCAGGTACAAGCTGTTTAATTCAACTCATGTCTCATTCACATGGTAAATGTAAAGTTACTTTTAGCGTTAAGAGCCAGCAACTGGCCTGCCGGGGACTCTACATGGGCCACAAAACATATATCATTTCAAGTGGTCCAGAAGGTGCGCGCGCTAACTAATCATCATTTTGCATTCACCGATCATCTAATAAAATAATATTCTCCTGAAAATTCTGAAAACATAAGAAGCCGTGTGGTCAGGTGTTTCACTTTTCCCCGAATATTCACGTACGCTGGACTTTGATTCGACCGAGCTAGTATTATTGCAAGTTGCAAAAGTAAAAGGCCAGGCGGGAAATTTTAATGGGAAAGAAACTGAAAAAAAAAAAATTCCATATATATGCATTTATCAATAATGATTGCAGACCGGGATATCAGCCTGAAAAACATGTGATTTAATCGATCATTTTGTCATTAATCAGGTTAGAGACCGTGAATTTCAAGAAGTTACATAGTGTAGCGAAGGTGGTGGGCACAGTAATCACGGTCATGGGAGCCATGGTCATGACTTTGTACAAAGGCCCCATCATCGATTTCATAAAGGGGAGAGGACAGAGCCACCACAAAACCAGCACCCAGTCCTCCGTGGATGATCAGCATTTCGTCACCGGCACCTTAATGCTCCTAGCCAGTAGCAGCAGCTGGGCCGGTTTCTTCATATTGCAAGTGCGTAAAGTAGCTAGTAAATCTTAGTGTTAATTATTTGTAATCCATGATTTTGACATACATTTTTTTGGTGAAATTAGTATTTGAGAATTGTGGTCCTTGTGATTCTATGATCAGTCGTTTACGTTGAAGAAGTACCCGGCTGAGCTGTCTCTCACAGCATTGATATGCTTAATGGGCATGGTGGAAGGTGCAATCGTGACGCTTGTGATGGAACGTGACCTCACTGTCTGGGCTATCGGCTGGGATTCTAGGCTCATTGCCCCTGTTTACTCTGTAAGCACCAATTAATTAAGTTTTAGCATAATTAACAAAAATGATAAAGACAACAAGCTAGGTAGGGGCAACGTTAATGCATGAATATTTCAAGTACACTACTAATTAATTAAGCCTGCGGCCTTCTGTAATATATGTAGGGGGTAGTTTGCTCTGGAATCGCATATTATGTACAAGGAGTTGTAAACAGGGAACGAGGCCCTGTGTTCGTCACGACTTTCAGTCCACTGTGCATGATCATCACTGCCGTTCTAGGCCTCATCGTTTTAGCCGAGCAAATCCACCTTGGAAGGTATATATACGTACATATAGATATGTGTGTGTGTCTTGATTTTCATGTGTTGATTAAAGACACTTAATACGTTTGTTGATGTGCTGTGCTACAGTGTCATTGGAGCCATTGTCATAGTACTGGGGCTTTACACAGTGGTGTGGGGTAAAAGCAAAGATATTCTTCCAAACTCAAAAGGTATCGTAGCCGATGAGAAAGGAACCTCCCAGGAGTTGCCAATCACAGTCGACATGACCAGTGCTAATAGATCATCATCAATCGCCAGTATTGATCACATCAACAAAGATGTAGTTGCCGGGGTGTCAAAGATTCCAGCAGCATTAACAGTCGACCCCCATCGCTAGGGACGTTCTTTAATATGAGAGAGTGATCTTTAATTATTTACAAATCATGATGACTCTTTCTGATCTTTGTCTCCAAGTACTAGGACTCGTAGATGCATGCATATATATTGCGCGCGCTCGCTTTAAATATACATGTATGTTTTGAATTTTGAAGTTCGTCGAGATCGATTATAGATTACGATCGATGTGAGACATGAATATAAGAGAGTATATATAACTATTATATATGATATTGTGCCCTGAGGTTTGGATACTCCATTTTCTTTTTATCCTACTTTTGTTACTTTGGGTTAGTTCTAATATTCGTAAAAGTATATACTTGTGCCTTGCGCACGAAAGATGATGAATCAAGAATATTGGATATTTTGCATGTGTAGTTATGTTGGCATCTGATTTTATATATTCAATGAATAACATTCCATATTCTCGGGTGCTCAACCAAATTGCTGGGAAATTCTATCACTTGGGTAGCGGCCTGGAAGCTGCCTATAGCATTCACTGCAAAAAAAATGAACATTTGTGATGAATTATTTGTAACGAGAATGATTATTTACGACGAAAATAAATTCATTTTAACAGAAAAATGAAATCATTTTTATAAAAAAATAACTGGTCACAAGAAAGCATGTTTCTTGTAGTGATTTAAAATTAAGAATCCTTCTGCATAGTTGTCCTCTAGCAACTAGCTAGATTGGGACGTGGGGACGATCTGTATTTAACTAATTAATTAATTCGAATATTGGAGAACCACATTTTCCAGCTTTTTTTTTTTTTTTAATTTATCGATATCGCACACGAGCTCTTGGAAAATGAGTTTCAACTAATTAATTAATTTCAAGGCATGTGATCATGAGTTTGAAGTAGGGACTTGAATATTATTATACGTATTCATGCCAATGTATCTTTTTGATGAAATATTTGCAATATTAGAGAATTGATACATATTTCCAAAATATCTTTTCTTTTTCTTTTTCCCTTCCTTTTTCATTCTTTAGGTTTTTTTTTTTTTTTTCTTTCCATTCTTTGCTTTGGAAGATCAGTACGTACTACAATCGATTTTTCTAAATATTAAAAAATAATTACTTTTTTTCTTTCTTTCTTTCTTTTTTTGTATGAAAGAGGTATCCCATCTCGTATTATATGTTAGGTAAATAACCAAGATATGAGCGTAGAAACTAATTACACTTTTTCAAAACGAAAAAGGCAAATGGGATTTTAATAATTTTGTAAAATTCAATCCAATTTCTAGATTGAGGGGATCAAAGAAGTCTGATTTCTTGTGTACAAGAGCAATGCTACTATTCATTTTAGATATTGTCATCCTCGACTACACTTGTTAACATGGTTGTTGTAGTATGTGGCTCATATTGAGTGGAATAGGTATATAGAGAAAGCAGGTTGATACCGAGAGTGAAGCGGAGTGGAGTGAGGGGAGCGCAGTGTACTGAGCGAAGCGGAGCGGAACAACAATACAATAGTATCATTGAAATTTTCTAATACCTCTATATGGCCAAGGTTAGTATAAATATAACATTATGTAACCCTACTTTGATAGTTAGTAAAAATTCAGCCCTCGCTCCTATAGATGTAGGCATACTGCCGAACCACGTTAAATCTATGTGTTTTCTTGTTTTCTCTTTTTCGTACTGTTGATCATAATTGTCGCACATAGCATAACAATGGTCTATTTAAAATAGCTTCATATGTCAGCCATTTAAACGATAATCATTTAAAATATGTCACATAACAAGTGAAGTAGCTAGGGAGATATTGCCCTTACCTAGACATGATGACATATATTTTCCATCTGCTTTCGACCCTACCCGTCGGTTCGACAGGTGCGCGAATTTTCCCAACCACCATCCGATCTCAGTGCCCAAAAACCACTAACAGAGCCTATGCCTAACTTCCTCTTTACATTCCTACTCACCCATAGAAATTTCTCCTTAGATCCACCAAGATAAAGGACCAACATATGCATGATGATCAGTATGTATGTTACAATACTCAACTTGACCCTTGAGGGCCCAATATATGCATGGCCTTGACAAAAGAGATCGATGGCACCTACCACAACC